>NC_089821.1:10466847-10611847 GCF_035046505.1 Tiliqua scincoides
AAGCCTACAACACCTGGTATTCCCAGGCGGTCTCCCATCCAAGTACTAACCAGGCCTGACCCTGCTTAGCTTCCAAGATCAGACGAGATCGGGCATGTGCAGGGTAACAGTTGCTGTCAATATCTGCTGTACTATGCATCAAATTTTTATCAAATTGTATTCAAAAATCCTAGATGATCTTGACTTTCTCATTTTCTGTAACTTTTTCAAGTTTATGCTCCCACCAATTATTAACTGTTTTGATGTTATAATATCTGCATATTTCTGCATCATCATCATCATCATCATCATCATCATCATCATCAACTTTTAATTCACATCTGGCATATGAGGGTTGCCTTGATATGCCATGCTGGCTTGTGTGCCCCGATGATGCTTCGGGCTACGCTGGCGATACTGTTTTCTAACTATTATTATTATTATTATTATTATTATTATTATTATTATTATTATTATTAAATAATAATGATATCTACATGCCGTTTTTCAACCCAAAATAGTTCGCAAAGTGGTTTACATAGCAAAATAAATCAATAAATGCTTCCCTGCCCCCAAAGGGCACACAGTCATAAAAAAAGATGCAAAGACTCCAGCACCCACCCCTGGGAAAGACACCACGCTGGGATGAAAGGGGACAGTTGATCTTCCCCTGCTAAATATAGGAAGACTCCACTTTAAAAGGTGTCTTTCTGACCATATATATATTTTCTACAAAAAAAATTCTTTTAAAGTTTTACAGAGGAAATTAAATAAATAAATGGTTTCATGTCCCAAATGAGTCCATGTCTCCTGTCCCCAATTGACTCACAGTTTAAAAGATGCAGAAGAAACACCTGCAAACATCCATTAGAAAAGGCAGCACATGGGGGGAGGGATATATATTATATGGGGATGGGGATGGAGAATTATATGCAATACAAAAAAAAGTGTCCAATCTGGCTATGGCTGAAACTAAAACAGCTGGACCGTTCAGATAAATATACTGCTTAAAAAAAAAGGACAAATGTAAACAAACAAACAAATAAATAAAAGGTCCACTGATATGGATTTTGGGATTGCATTGGTAGAGCTGCCCAAGTAGTCCAACTGTCAATTTTCTTTTTTCTGAAAGGGCACCTGCCACAGGTTGCAGGAGAGGGCAGAAATTCAGCAGCTGTACTTTTTCCTGGCTTGGTGAAAATAAAAAGCTCTGTTTGCTGCTTGGCGACTCTGCAAGCTGAACACATCACAAATTATCCCAGGCCAATCCAGGAACGCACTTATTTCCAGGAAAGGTTTGTGCTTGCATATAGATCATTGGGCATCTCTGTACTTCTGCTGAAAGCTGAATTGAAAATTCAGAGTGGACTTTTCATTTGGCCATTCCATTAGTTTTCGTTATTAAGAACGTCATCATTTATTTATTCCTTCAATCAGGAAAATCTTAAACATCTAAGATGTTTTCATCCAACTTTTTCATCCATTATTCCAACCTGTTTTTGTCTCTCTTTGCATTCAGTTGGAGTCTGGATGCACCCAAGAAAACTGCCAGGGTGATGAAGGCATCTGTAAGGACAGGCTTTTCCCCCTGCAGCCATTTTCAGTGGTTCAAGCTAAAGCAGTGCATTAGAGTCTGTAGGAGATGGGCAGCCCGATCCTGAGCTGCCCGGGGTGCCCAGGCTCGGCAGCGCCGAGAACAGCTACTGCCGGATCCTGCGTGCCCCGGGCTATTGTGGGAGGCACCTTGGGAGAAGGAGACGTTCATTCCCTTCCCTTGAGTAAGGGAAGCAGCCTCACCTTTACTTTAAGAAGTCAGTCTTAAAGTAAAGGCACTCGTGTAGGGCACCGAGCCCTTCACGAGCAGCTTGGATCCTGCGGAGCAAAGCTCCCTCCCCTGGCATGATTCCAGCCTGCCCTCCTCCCTGCATCACACCTCTGTGTCACGTCTACCCCCGCCCTGTTTCTGCCTCCCGCCGGCCTCCCTCCTCCCCAGAATGACTCCTCCCTGCCCCCACTTACTGTGTGTCGGTTCGGTGGTCCGGGACACTGCCCAGCCGTGGAGGCTGCACAACCACCCAGCGCTAGCCCAACACCAGCTGATGCTGGGCTAGCATGGACAGGAGCCTGGCGGACAGGCTCACAAATGCACCTTACAGCATATTTGTGACAGTGCTCAGTGGCACAAAGCCGTGCCACCAAGCACAGGATTGGGCTCTCAAATGCCTTGCACCCCAATAAAAAGCTGCTCGGAACAAAAGTACTCCCCAGGGGTCTTTTGGGGCAGGAGGACTGCCTTGAGATAGGCCATCAGGTATTTTTCAGGATGAAGGTTGTTTCAATTCCTGCAACCTGAATGAACGAATAACAAATACATTATGAATGAGTGACCCATCCATTATTGATCTGAAGCTCTGATTATTTGTTTCTGAATGAATGAAAATGAACTGAAAGGTCTCCTTTCAGTTAATGTTTCATTCACTCCAAAATAAATGCGTACCTGTATCGCCTCCATTCATCTTTCACATTTTTAGCATATGAAGCTGACCCTCGCACATAGGGTTAGTCAAAACCCTAGTTTTTGACTGGAAAACATCTGCTTGCTTTGTCCTCAGATTCTTGGTTTATGTTCTATGATTTGTTTTAGGACTGGAACTGCATATAGAGAATAAGTTACAGGAACCTTGAAGTAAGAAACTACAATGATTTTAGTTGGGGAGAATTTTGGGGGGTAGCAATGGCGTTAGCCAGGTCCACCAGTCAAGAGTCCATGACTACTAGAGGACCCGTGCCCAGGTCAGTCTCTGAACTTCTTATCAAGAGTGTCATGCTGCATTGTCTCAGGGCCCCTGGAGATCAGTGGCATCGCTAAGGGGTGCAGACCACATCTAGTGATACCCTTGCGGTGGGGTGGTGGTGGTGACACCACTACTGTTCAAAAGTTTGAAAATCATCTTGCTTTCAAATAATAGCATTATGTTATATATCATTTGATGGGTAATTTAATACAGAATGTAATGAAACAAATACGTTGAAATATCTATATTCTATCAAAAGTTATAGCCAAATAACCAGAAAAGGAAAACATAGCTGCCTTATGTAACAAAAAGTGCATTTTCTTAACTCAAAACTGACCAATGAGACTGATTGTTCCAAGAACCAATGAGATATGATGCTGCAGGGAACCAATAAGCTGTTAGAATGAGTCAGCTCTCATTTCCATGTATCAGAGTTAATACTAGAACTCTTATTTAGTTGTGTGAGTTTCATCAGGTTGGCCATTTTTTTTTTGGGTGGGTTACTGAGGGTCTCAGGGGTGGGGGGAGGCATTCTGGGGTGGGACGGGGAGGAACTAGGGTGGGAGAGGGTGGGACCTGTGGAGCTCTGCTCCACCTGATCCTGAAATCTGGAAGGCTTGACATGTAGTTTCCTAAGTCTGCGTCAGCAAAATAGCCAGCGCATACTTGAGAAGTCCCATTGTGGGGCTTGGGGCTTCCCCAAGGAGACTTCCATCAGCTGCTGCAGGGCTGCAAGATGCATCAGATTTTCCCACATTGGAGATACATTCATCTCAGGGCAGAAGGAAGAGGAAATCCTTGTGTGAAGCCAATGGAGATGCTCCCAGATTCCAATGTGACACTATGTGACTCTGTGTTGACGTGCACGTTGGGGGAAGAATACCAGGCAAATCTCTAACAAAACCCTTGACTTCCGATGGGCAGACTTCCCTCAAATGAGGAGGATGGTTAGAAGGAGGTTGAAAGGGAGGGTAAAAAGAGTCCAATCTCTCCAGAGTGCATGGAGGCTGCTTAAAACAACAGTAATAGAGGCCCAGCAGAGGTGTATACCGCAAAGAAAGAAGGGTTCCACTAAATCCAGGAGGGTGCCCGCGTGGCTAACCAGCCAAGTTAGAGAGGCTGTGAAGGGCAAGGAAGCTTCCTTCCATAAATGGAAGTCTTGCCCTAATGAGGAGAATAAAAAGGAACATAAACTGTGGTAAAAGAAATGTAAGAAGGTGATACTGGAGGCCAAGCGAGACTATGAGGAACGCATGGCCAGCAACATTAAGGGGAATAATAAAAGCTTCTTCAAATATGTTAGAAGCAGGAAACCCGCCAGAGAAGCGGTTGGCCCTCTGGATGGTGAGGGAGGGAAAAGGGAGATAAAAGGAGACTTAGAGATGGCAGAGAAATTAAATGAGTTCTTTGCATCTGTCTTCACGGCAGAAGACCTCGGGCAGATACCGCTGCCTGAACGGCCCCACCTGACCGAGGAGTTAAGTCAGATAGAGGTTAAAAGAGATGTTTCAGACCTCATTGATAAATTAAAGATCAATAAGTCACCGGGCCCTGATGGCATCCACCCAAGAGTTATTAAGGAATTGAAGAATGAAGTTGCAGACCTCTTGACTAAGGTATGCAACTTGTCCCTCAAAATGGCCATGGTGCCAGAAGATTGGAGGTTAGCAAATGTCACGCCTATTTTTAAAAAGGGAAAGAGGGGGGACCCGGGAAACTATAGGCCGGTCAGCCTAACATCCAAACCGGGTAAGATGGTGGAATGCCTTATCAAAGATAGGATCTCAAAACACATAGACGAACAGGCCTTGCTGAGGGAGAGTCAGCATGGCTTCTATAAGGGTAAGTCTTGCCTCACGAACCTTATAGAATTCTTTGAAAAGGTCAACAGGCATGTGGATGCGGGAGAACCCGTGGACATTATATATCTGGACTTTCAGAAGGCGTTTGACACGGTCCCTCACCAAAGGCTACTGAAAAAACTCCACAGTCAGGGAATTAGAGGACAGGTCCTCTCGTGGATTGAGAACTGGTTGGAGGCCAGGAAGCAGAGAGTGGGTGTTAGTGGGCAATTTTCACAATGGAGAGAGGTGAAAAGCGGTGTGCCCCAAGGATCTGTCCTGGAACCGGTGCTTTTCAACCTCTTCATAAATGACCTGGAGACAGGGTTGAGCAGTGAAGTGGCTAAGTTTGCAGACGACACCAAACTTTTCCGAGGGGTGAAGACCAGAAGTGATTGTGAGGAGCTCCAGAAGGATCTCTCCAGACTGGCAGAATGGGCAGCAAAATGGCAGATGCGCTTCAATGTCAGTAAGTGTAAAGTCATGCACATTGGGGCAAAAAATCAAAACTTTAGATATAGGCTGATGGGTTCTGAGCTGTCTGTGACAGATCAGGAGAGAGATCTTGGGGTGGTGATGGACAGGTCGATGAAAGTGTCGACCCAATGTGCGGCAGCAGTGAAGAAGACCAATTCTATGCTTGGGATCATTAGGAAGGGTATTGAGAACAAAACGGCTAATATTATAATGCTGTTGTACAAATCGATGGTAAGGCCACACCTGGAGTATTGTGTCCAGTTCTGGCCGCCGCATCTCAAAAAAGACATAGTGGAAATGGAAAAGGTGCAAAAGAGAGCGACTAAGTTGATTACGGTGCTGGGGCACCTTCCTTATGAGGAAAGGCTACGGCGTTTGGGCCTCTTCAGCCTAGAAAAGAGACGCCTGAGGGGGGACAGGATTGAGACATACAAAATTATGCAGGGGATGGACAGAGTGGATAGGGAGATGCTCTTTACACTCTCACATAATACCAGAACCAGGGGACATCCACTAAAATTGAGTGTTGGGCGGGTTAGGACAGACAAAAGAAAATATTTCTTTACTCAGCATGTGATCGGTCTGTGGAACTCCTTGCCACAGGATGTGGTGATGGTGTCTAGCCTAGACGCCTTTAAAAGGGGATTGGACAAGTTTCTGGAGGAAAAATCCATTATGGGGTACAAGCCATGATGTGTATGCGCAACCTCCTGATTTTAGAAATGGGTTATGTCAGAATGCCAGATGCAAGGGAGGGCACCAGGATGAGGTCTCTTGTTATGTGGTGTGCTCCCTGGGGCATTCAGTGGGCCGCTGTGAGATACAGGAAGCTGGACTAGATGGGCCTATGGCCTGATCCAGCGGGGCTGTTCTTATGTTCTTATGTGTATGACTCTATGTGATTCTGTACACTAGGGTGTGGGATGCCAGCACGCCCCCCCCATGCAGTGGGCAGGGCAATACTCACATACCATCACTCCACCCCCACTGGTTTTTTGGCAGGAGGTCTGGTCTAGAGGGTAGAGCCTCCATTTGCCTGAAGATTAACATCCACAAGGTCGCCAGGTCGAGGCCACCGGCACCGTGCGACCTTGGAGCAGCTGACAAGCTGCAGCTGAGCTGTTCCATCTGCTCGGAGCGTGGGAGGATGGAGGCCAGAATGTTAAACCAGATCGGAGTGTAACAGCTTGAATGTGGTGGTTCTTGAAAGAGAGAACCTTCTTTCAATTTGTAAAAATCCCTGCGTGGATTTAATAAGCCTGCCTGTGTAAACCGCCTTGAATAAAGTCTTGAATAAAGACCAAGAAAGGCGGTATATAAATACTGTATATTATTATATTATATTACCTTTTGATAGAACAAAGATAGAACACATTATGCATGAAATTACACATTGATTGATATATAACATGATGGTATTATTCCTCCAAATTATGATTTTAGTAAGAACATAAGATACGTATGATTAGATACGTATGATAAGATACGTATGATCCTACAAGCTTCCGAGGATCTCTGAGAACATTTCCATTGGCCTCTCCTGGACATCGCCATCTTGAATCACATGAGATCACATAAGATCTTGCACAATTCAAGATGGTAGCATTTGGGACAGCTAGTAAGAAGGGACCACTGGACCTGCGGTGCCCCTGTGAATTTGCCGTAGCACATGGTTTGGGAAACACTGGAATATGGAATCAGCCTTTCGGGAAGGTGCCATCCATGGTTGCAGTCATTAAACCAGAAGAAGGCTCAAATTAGAGGGGTCACATGAGCTCTTTGAGCGCCCATCCCAAAGAGGGGTAATTGCAGAATGAGTAAACAAACCTAAAAGAAACTGCCCCTGGGGCAGTCCCTATAACAAAACATGCTCAGAATAAAACCCCGTCACTGAAAGATTTCAAGTCACCTGGGCCAGCTGGGCAGGCAACTCTGTTTTTTGTAGGTTGTAGGGTCCCTTCCCTGGAGGGGCCTGGAGCAGGCTTGTTCTACCCCAGGGAGGCCTCAGATTGGCTGAAGGGGGAGGGGGTTCCAGCACCCTTGTCTTCCTCCCTAGCAGAGCTGCCAGACCTGGCCTAGGAGCAGGAGCCGTTCACCTCACAGCTCCCTGCTTCACACTGACTGCCTCTCATCCCTGGCCTCCCTGTTTTATGGAGCAAGCCCACCCCCTTTGGCCCCTCCCCTTCCTCCAGGTGGGGCAGAAAAGGCCTTTCCTGTTCCTGGCTTGTTTCCTGCAATGTTCCTTGTTTGCCCTGCCAGCCCCCTCTGGCTGATTGGGGTGAGCCAACCTGCTTTGCCCCCTTCAAGGGCAGGGAAGTCTCCCCACCCTGGGCATGGGGTGCCTGCTCCAGGATACGTCGGGGTCAGGGCATCTGGGAGGGGCCCCGACACAGGTCATTCTTTGTGTTCCAAAGAAGAAATGCAACTGAAACTCTGGAGCAAGTTGAGAAATTATTTGAGCAGTACATACAGCACAAACAAAAGGGGCTTGAGTCCGAGGAACCCCACCAAGCTGAACTGCTTATATGGATTTAGAATGCAGTAAAAGGATTCTCTTTTCTTTAACTTCATTTCAAAGTGCTGGAAGTAGATGCTGTCCCACAAAAAGCACATGCCAGTTTTTTCTTTCATCTAGTTGCATCTACATGCCACCCATTTTCCTTTTCTTTCTTCTGAATCTTTCTCAAAGGAAAGACATGGAGGCTCAGGGAGAGGTGCTTTTAAAATATTAAATATAAGCAGTACCGGACCTGCACTCATTGCACCCTGGGGCAGGTCCGCAACATGCTGCACCCCCCATCAGGCCACCTCTTCTCCCCTGGATACTCACCAAGGCATCATGTGAAACTCACCACTGCTCAAAAAGCCTTCTGAGACGTCTTGTGCTGTTTTAAATAATACTTTCAGTTCTCTGATGAAACCAGGAGTATTGCTTAAGACCACACAAGTAGCCGCAGAAGGTTTTTTATGTGCTGCTGACCACCACATGGGCCTTTGCCTGCCCATGTAATGGCCCCATCGGGCAGGCGGAGCAACATCAGAGGAGGTAGCAGTGGGGGCAGGGAGAGCAAAGTGCTCTGGGCTTTTGCCCCGCTCACCCCAGGTCCGCCACTGAATGTAAGGAATATACGCTATCATAGTGTTCAAGATGTTGGCTCAATATCCAGTTACTAAGTGACTACTGTGTTAAGAAGACCTTTTCCCCTTCCAGAAAACCTGAATGATGTGCACTGAATGGATTCACACAGAGCATTGCAATTGGCTTTACAATGCATATCATGCGTGCAAAATGAGAACCCCAAAAGCCATTTCAAATGAAAAAGAAGCCAAATTACGGTTGTACGGAGCATTTACAAAAACTCGTCTTGATCAATAAAGTGAGAATCGCCCAAGACGCAGCACTAAAATACTAGGAGAGAGATGCAATCAGATCATAAACTGAACAACTTTGTTTACTTGAAACAGTCCCTAGTAAATTGCAGTCCATTGGGAGGAAAAATCCATAATTTCAAACCATTTTGCTCAATTGTCAGCCGCAGGAGTGACAAAGATTAAAGAACATACAGATTCCCTATCTTTCCAGTACAGAAGATTCACTTGTTGCCTCTTGATTTAGAATCATTAATTTGTGATTGCATTTTTCAATTACTGTATAATTTTGTAAATTACCTTGAGATACGTTGGTGTTTAAAAGAAGTATCGACATTAAAGTTGCTGATGACTGCACTTGCATAAAGTTCACAGACTGTCTACACTCAATATGGAATGCTAAGAATAAAAATCACCCACAATGAGTATTGTGTGGGGGAAAATCATTTTGAATTTTACTCTTTTGCTTTGCTGGGTGCCCTGATTCATTTTGTTGGTTCTTTTCAACTATCTGCTTCAACTTGTGCTCCATTCACATCATTGCTTCATTTCAATTCTGATTCCCCCCCCCCAATTGTTTCCCACTGATGTCAAAGGGCAAAATTTAATTCACTGCAATCTTTTAGCACTTTTTCAGAACTGAATGAAAGTCACAGGGATGGAAGCCCTCCAAAACGTCAGTGAAATTTCATCCAAATAAGTGCTGGAGTTTTCATTCTAAGGGCAGCTGGTTAGGATTTTGCCAGGAGTCTGAAAAGGCAAAGTCTCACCCACTCAAAGAGAAACCAGGGAGGAAAACAAATTACCTGCATAGAGAACGTGGTTTCTTAAGAGGGGACAAATGAAGAAATGAAGAAAGCTCCACTCCCAACCCTGTTTTGGCTTCCCCATTACCTCGGTAAGCAGTAAAAATAGCTGTCCGGAAGTCCTCACTGCTTAGATTCATCCTTCCATTGAGAAGAGAAACCCAGTTCCTCTCCATTGTTCAAGAGAAAACCCAAGGTGGTATTAACCAAGGAGGTATTAACTATGTACCAGACTGCTGTACATCATGCCTGGCCATTCGCTGGTCCAGTGGGCTCACATCCACAGATAGAAATGAGACAAAATAACATAGTTTATTATCCAGGTAAATTTGCACTTGCTTCAAAGCTGCACTTTCAAAGCAACCTTTAATTCAGAGGGCATGGAGTGGCCTGACAAACAATAACTGTGATACAGCTGAAAGCACTGACTGATGATTGGGCATTGGCATAGCTAGAGGGGGTGCAAGCACTACGTTTTGCAGGGAGGCTCACTGTGGAGTCCGATCGACCCCTTTGTAGCCATTCCAGACTGCTAGAGCAAAAGGGAGGCAACGCTTCTGTTTTCGCTCTGATGACCCAGAATGGCTCCTATGGGGAGGGGCCACTTGCATGTTGCGGTGAGGCTCCCTGCAAAACTTAGTGATTTGCATCCCCTCTAGCTATGCCACTGTGATTGGCAACCCACATCCAAAGTTTTCTAGCCACAACCTATTGCTTGGCTGATGCTGACACCCAAGAAATGAATATCCAGACTAGGACTAAGGAGTCAGGTTCCATGCTTTAAGGTAGGCTATATTATTGACTGGAGGTTAATGAATGATTGCCAGAGTTATGAATTTTAAGAAGAAATTCTGAGGGCGAAAGATTGATACAGGAAATTGCTGGAGAGTTGTAATTTATCTTCTAGACAATTCAAATCTCCATGATTTATCCCTAGGACTCTACATCTTCTTGGAGTATTATGTCATGAAAGTTTTGTATATTTGTATAAGCTAATAAATATAAGCTAATTACTTATTTCAAAACATTATCATTCTGCCTTTTCCTTTAAAATAAAAGGCCCAAGGTGATCGGTAGTAAAATACAATATAATAGAAGATATAAATCGGGGAAAAAATTTCTAGATAGGACAATAGATTAAGGGCCCAATCCTATCCAGTTTTCCAGTGCCAGTGCAGCTGTGCCAATGGGGTATGCACTGCATCCTGTGGTGGGGTCACGAATCACAGAGGTCTCCTTAAGGAATGGGAACATTTGTTGCCTTACCTTGGGGCTGCATTGTGGCTACACCGGTGCTGGAAAATTGGATAGGATTGGGCCCTAAGTAATTTAACAATGAAAATAATTTCACAGCTGTGATGTACGTAAAACTATTGATCAGGAGGACATACACAGTGGGTTGAATAAAAATATTTTCAAGCCACATGGTCTCTTTCCATAGGTGTGCTCTCTACATCTCTAGCACAACCTTTTTTCACCCCAAGCTATTACACCAGCATTTTTCAAACTGTGGGTCAGGACCCACTAGGAGGACTGCAAGCCAATTTTAGGTGATTCCCCATTCATTTCAATGTGTATTCTATTTTTAAAATATTAGACCTGACGCAACCATGGTATGTGACTGCATTTGGGGAAATGTGACAATCTAAACTTTTAACAGGCTACTATATATACTACTACTACTACTACTACTAGTAGTAGTAGTAGTAGTAGTAGTAGTCATATCTAGTAGTAGAACAAACACTCCAGTGAACACCTTCCTTCTTCAATGCCCTTTAAAGGATGTAAGCCTCATCTCACACAAAGCCTATGTCATGTTACAGTCAATGCCTGTTATAGGCTGGCATTACCTGCACTTTGGCCAGAAGACAAGCAGTATCAATTCTATAGCATAGGCACTATATTCATGATGTCCACACTATGGTCCCACTATAGAACATGGTAGTCCAATCATGCAACAGCTGATTCCTAATGTGCCAATGTGGTAGATTATCATTGGAAGAGGGAGATCATCATCTACAGCAGTGGTCCAAATTTTGTGCCATGGCATCTTAGGGTACCACAGATTGTCCCCAGTTTCCTACTGGTTCTCCTAGGCACCTCCATCTTGGATCTTGCAAAATCTTGCAAGATCCAACGTGGCTGCACCTAAATCTTGGCAAGATCCAAGATGGTGATACAGAGCTGATCCGGGAAGAAGAGGCTGCAGCGGCGCTGTGACCCTGGTTAGTTTGGGAACCGCTAGTGTTACCTATATCTTGAAAATGCCACACGTTTTTGCTCATGGTAGTGGTCAACCATTAGCATCAATCTATGTGAGATTCATTGGGAGTCTTTTATCTAAACAAAGATTATGTTCTATCTATCTTAAGTACAGGGGCAGATCTGGTGTTTATGTTTGGAGGGCTACCTTAACACCAGAGGCCAGGTCAACCAAGTGGGACTTAAAACCCAGATCTACCTGCTGGGTAAAACTGGACTCCTGGTTATGGCCTCCATGGCAATTTGCTGGGAGAGCACACCTTTGCTCCTGCCCAGCCTTGGAGCCCAGATCGACCTGCTAGGTAGACCTGGGCTCCCATTCCAACTCAGCTCTACCCAGTGGGTGTTCCCCTGACGCCCAACTTTACTCCCCACTGGCACAACAGTTTGGGAGGTGCCACGCACCCATGGCTCCCCCTTGGATCTGCCCATGTTTCAGTATGACAAATGGGATATCAGTACCACTGCCATCCTTGTCAAATGGATGTTTCCATTTGCATAAAATGCTAACGGAAAAATCTAGCATACTGTAATGAAACCGAACCCACAAATCAGTTTTCAGAAATGTGAAATTAAATTAACAGAACAAGGAATACCATATTAATTCCTGCAGGACAAGAGTGGGCAGCACTTAAAAAAAATGTTCAACATTACCAGCTACATACACCATTCATTTTCACAAGTGGAGTCTGTTTCAGTTCTCAGCTGTTCTGATGATTTGACTGGGAGCAAAGGCAGCATAATTGGGTAGCAGCTGAAATGAGCTTCATTTGAGGAGGGCTGAAAGACCCTTTGCTGGATTTCCAGGAGTGCGAATTGCAATTCCAAGAATACACGAAGCAACTAATTCTATTCTTTAGAAGTGAAGGCATAAAAAGAATTTTAGGTTTTCTTATTTCAGGCTTTAATTGAGGCCTAGGTTGTAACTCATTTTCATCCTTGAATGGGTGGTAAAAACATACACAGCAGGTAATTCACACTACCTGAAAAACTGTTGACGCTGTAAGAAGACTAATCAGGATAAGCTTCCAGTAGCAAATTATCAGCTACAAATTAAAATCTTGCCTTATGTCTCCTAAAAGCAACCTTTTATTTCCCACCAGTACACATATGCCAATATTAGTTAACAGCTGGATTACTCCAGAATATGGAGATTGAGAGAGGGGGGACAGGGTGGAAAAATGCCCCGGTCTGTTTCGATATGGCAGACATCAAAGGAATTTGAAACGGACAGCACTTCAAAACAATGCGGGCTTCAAAAACAAAAACAAAAAAGTTGAGTTGACATCATTTTTTTGTTACTGTTCAATTTTAGATATATAAATGCTCCAACAAACCCAAAACAGCTTCTAATTAATTTGGAGGCTGCAGCACAAACTGACAAAAAAAGGCAGGATTGTATAGACTGCCACCTTGGGTGCTCTTTTCTGAAGTGGAAAGGTGGGGTATAAATTCTGCAAATAAATAAATATGGATAATACCAGTGGTGTAGCTAGATGGGGTGCAAAGCACTAAGGTTTGAAGGCACCTGAGTGCGCTATGCAAGCAGACCCTCCCCTTCAGAGCCATTTCTGACAGTGGGAGCAAAATGGAGGCATATGACTCCAAAGAGAAGGGAAAGGGGTTGTTTGCATAGTGCATTCAGGTGCCTGCAAAACTTAGGGCGCAATCCTAACCAACTTTCGAGCACTGATTTAGCCGCAATGCAGCCCCAAGGTAAAGTAACAAACATACCTTACCTTGAGGAGGCCCCCTTGACTGTGTCCCCACTGCATGTTGCAGTGCATGCCACATTGGCCCAGCTATGTCAGTGCTAGAAAGTTGGTTAGGATTGTGCCCTTAGTGATTTGCACCCTCTCTAGCTATGCCACTGAATAACACAATTGGTAGTCATGCATTTATTTACTTTCCAGTTTGGTTTTCATGGGGAAGGATCTGAGACTGAGGGCCCAATCCTACCCAACTCCCCAGCACCAATGCAGCTACTTTGTCTAAGGTTCTGGGTCGCATTCAGAATCTAAATCAGCCATTCTTTTTTTGCCTTGAGTGGTATCCCTTTTTTTCCTTCAGGATCCCTGCTTAGCCAACAAACTTCCACTTGAATGGAGACTCAACAAGATCAAGAGTATGTGAAATGCATGGGATAAGTTCAGGTTGAGAAGTCAGATTTAATTTGCAGTTTCATGACGTTATACAGCATTCTAATTATGCTTTGTGTTTTTGTTTTGCCTTCTCTTTCTCCCCACACATTTCCTCACTTCCTCTTTAACCTGTCTTTTCACTCTTTAATAACATTGTTCAAATAAAATCATAAAATTTTTACTGAATTATAGCGTCGAAAGTTCCGAGTAGCACTGGCTCTTGGAAAAATGCAATTCATCTGTATATTTCAGTAAAGGGATCATTAATTGCTGCTTCATGAGGTTATATTCTTTTCACTTTTATAGTAATATATACAGCCGACTGCCACAGTGGTAATATAAATGTACATTCAAACACTATATAGGGATGCAATTGCTGCTTCTCAGGTATTAATCTTTTATATTTCTTAATTACATTGCTGAGACTCATTGCTGTGAGTGTATGCTTTCAAAATTTGGTCTTAGAAAAGCAAACCTAACTTTGAACTGTCAGTTCAGTAGAAGGTACATTTTCCAAACAACTGGATTTAAAGGTTTTAAAAAAAATACAATCATGTTAGTCATTCAGTTTTGTTTTTTTCTTCCTATCACCAGTAGCGTAGCTAGAGTGGGTGCAAAGCACTAAATTTAGCAGGGAGTTCACCACAGAGTGCAAGCGGCCCCTCCCCCCACAGCCATTCTGGGAGGCAAATGCCTCCGTTTTGCTCCCACCACCCGGAATGGCTTCGAAGCAGAAGGGGAGGGGCAACTTGCATGCCGTGATGAGGCTCCCTGCAAATCTTAGTGTTTTGCACCCTCTCTAGTTACACTAGTTACTAGTTACTAGTAGTAGTAGTAGTAGTAGTAGTAGTAGTAGTAGTAGTAGTTACTACTGCCTACCACTTTGATCACAGGGACTCCTTACTATTTATTGATTCATTTCTAGGTAAACCGCTTTGTGAGTCACTCTGTTGTTGTGAGCCATTTCGGGTGGCCATTTTAATTGTAACACAGCAGATACCGCTTGATGCAGTGAACCATATTTGAGGAGCTTCTCCCAATGTGGATCTGACAATTCGTACAATGGCACCAGTGACCACTCCCCAAGATTGGTAGCAATGAAGGTATTACCATCAGCAGACCTGTGTCGTGAATTGTGATCAACACACCACACAGAGCAACCTCCATGTGTTTGCTTTAGATGGACCACAGAGGAGTTGCTTGTTTTTGTGAACAAAAATATTATTTGAAAATACCAAGATTGAAAACATTTTGGCCAGTAGTGGTGTTACCCCCCCCCCCCCCGGAGCGTCACCCAGCGAGACTCACAACCGCCGCTGCCCCAGTGACGACACAGCTTCTTACTCCTCCTTGCTGTCAGCCCACTTCATCTCCTTAAGAACATAAGAACAGCCCCACTGGATCAGGCCATAGGCCCATCTAGTTCAGCTTCCTATATCTCACAGCGGCCCACCAAATGCCCCAGGGAGCACACCAGATAACAAGAGACCTGCAAGGCTTCCTGGGAATTGTAGTTAAGAACATAAGAACAGCCCCACTGGATCAGGCCATAGGCCCATCTAGTCCAGCTTCCTGTATCTCACAGCGGCCCACCAAATGCCCCAGGGAGCACACCAGATAACAAGAGACCACATCCTGGTGCCCTCCCCTACATCTGGCATTCTGACTTAACCCATTTCTAAAATCAGGAGGTTGCACATACACATCATGGCTTGTAACCCGTAATGGATTTTTCCTCCAGAAACATGTCCAATCCCCTTTTAAAGGCACCCAGGCCAGATGCCGTCACCACATCCTGCGGCAAGGAGTTCCACAGACCAACCACACGCTGAGTAAAGAAATATTTTCTTTTGTCTGTCCTAAACCTCCCAACACTCAATTTTAGTGGCTGTCCCATGGTTCTGGTGTTGTGTGAGAGGGAAAAGAGCATCTCTCTATCCACTTTCCTTCCCCTGCATAATTTTGTATGTCTCAATCATGTCCCCCCTCAGGTGCCTCTTTTCTAGGCTGAAGAGGCCCAAACGCTGTAGCCTTTCCCCATAAGGAAGGTGCCCCAGCCCAGTAATCAACTTGGTTGCTCTCTTTTGCACCTTTTCCATTTCCACTATGTCTTTTTTGAGATGTGGCGACCAGAACTGGACACAATACTCCAGTTGTGGCCTTACATGACTGCCTCTGTGCTGTTCATCATGCTACTCTCAGTGATTAGAACAACAGCCCTTTCTCTATACATTCTTATGCCATTGCGTTCTCCTTTTTTGAAACTGGAAACAGAGGTAAATTTTAGGAAATGGTTAGTTTAACCATTTATACTAACTATAAAGACATTTAATCGTTGGTTGGTGTTCATGTTGAATGTAGAGTTTTTAGACACTTCTTCAACTGCAGAGACAGTATTAAAGGGAACCAAAAATGTGATGCAATTAGCAGTTAATATATATGTGTTTTTTTCCCATCGAAAATAATGGAACAGGCTCCAGCAAGGACAAATTGATTTGAAACAAACCCTTCAAATGCTTATTTTGAAATATTATAGCACTTACACTTTAAAAAACAGTGTTTTTATAATGATTTAATGAACAAATAATAAATGAATAAATGTTTGTCTGCCTTAAAAATGTAATTTGTATGCCAAGAAAAATGTTGAAATATGTTGGTGGCGGTTAGGTGAGGTTTAAGGGGAGGTGGGTGGGTAGGATGAACAGAACCAGAGTCGGTTCAGAACAGTGGTGCGGCGATGTGGGGAATGGGTCCACAGCGAATCTGTGCAGTGAGAGTTGCATCTGTGTGGTGTGGATTGTGGTTAGTGTGTCTGGACAACATGGTAATTTTGAAAATCTGTGGAATCTCTGGGCTGTCATCTGGGGATCCCATAGACATGCAGAGAATTCTTACACATTGTTCCTCAATAAATTGGACTTGTAATTGCAAGTAATTTGTTAACAAACATGCAGGCAGTATGGATGACACCCTGTACAGTAAATTATTGAGGCCCAAATTATGTTTGGATTACTTTTGGTGGCGTGCCTCAAAGTATCAGAGATAGAAGCTGCATGTGAATGAAACCACTTGCCCTGTCCTTGAATAGTACTGTGCATAGAGGACTCTTTGGAGGAAAGGTGTAAAGGGGAATTGTACCCCTGTTTGGAGGTACCAACTCTTAAAAGACAGATTAATTTCTGGTTCCTGGAAATGTATTGGGGTGGAGCCCAGGGAGATCAGGGCTTGGGGCCTGTTGCACTCATCTAATGTGTGTGCTTACAATGATCCTGTCTCCAACAGAGTTGCAGTATAGGAAGAGTAACATCTGACTTGGCATAACCATGCTAGCAAGTGCCACTTCCTGGCATAAGATTTCCATAGACAAGGCACCCCATTTTTCTTCATTTGCATGCTGGTACAGATCATTTGCTGGAAGTGGCACTTGTCAGTGCATCATGCCAGAGATGTTATTTCTTCCACACGTCTGTGTCTACCATGTAGAGGTTTTTGGAACACCTGAACTAGCCTATGGTGTAAGTTTGGAACATTTGCTAGGAACATCTGGATTACTCCATTAACAGATCCTTACCTTGAGATACTATTAAACTGCTGCACTTGTTTCTGTTGTTCTCTTCTACAGCCAAGCATATGCAGTTGACATACTGTGGGTCAGCCTAGATGCCATAGTATGAATGTGCTGAGAGACTAGTAGTTGATGGTTTTGATCCATTGAGTAGCCCAATCCTAAACTGTGCTGGCACAGCAGGGCTCCATGGGCTCTGCTGTATCCAGCATCGTTCAAGAGTAGGCTGGAGGTCTCCTTGAGATAAGGAGGTATTTTCCCCCTTACCCTGAGTAACACCCCAGCCTGACCTATGAGACTACTTGGATCTGAGCCAACTGTTTAACTGGTGCAAATTCAGGCAGCCCCATGTAGGGCATTCAGGACCAAGAAGAAAGCTAGGATATGGTGGAGGCCTGCTCCGCTGATTCCACCCCATTATGGACATGATCCACCCCCATTCCGCCTTCCCCCACCCAGAAACTTCCTCTCCCCACCTCTGATCCACTCTCTTGCTGCCCCTCCACCATCCCGCACAACTCTTACCTCCGAAGGCAGCTGGTTTTCAGGATGCAAGCCTACTCACACAATCCTGCAAATGTGCTTTATGGCATGATGATGACACGTAGCACTAGTGTGGCAGTCACCAGCGCACCAGCGCACCAGCAAAATAGAATTGCGCTCTCATTCTCAGAATTCTGTGATGACTCTTGCCCTTACGCCTGGATCCACGAGCAATTCTGATTTAAGGTGCCCTTTCACTGGCTGAACTTCTTGAGCCAGTTTTTCCAACCTTTGCATAATGACCCATAAATCAACTAAGATAACAGTCTGATGTGTAACGCAGTCGACAAAACATAAAACTGTTCTTTAAAAATCAGTTAAATTGCTTGGAGGAACAACATATTCCTCCATCAGTCCATTCTTTGTATTCTGAAGTGCAATTTACAGGGCTAAACCAAAGCATATGTCATACCTTTAATTTTGTAAAAGTTATGTACAAGTCTATTATTCACAATAATCACATAACAGAGAAATTCACTGAACAGCTACCTTTCTCCCCAGCAGGGTGCCGTTTTATAGACTTTAAAATTCACTAAGTTCAAGCAGCTTTCGTTCTAAATAATGCATGTGCTAAGTATGTCACATTAAAAGTGCTTTTGGCATGTAAATGATCCGTTTTCACCTAGAAATGCTTTTAAAAGAATCTGAGCTCACTTTTTGGAAAATTATAAGTGCATTGAATTTCATTGTCCTCCAGAACCATGCAGAGTTGATAGAAGTGAACTACAATGACAAACCAGCCCTTGTCAGCCCATATATTTATGTATCATTTGAACTGTCAGAGTATATGCAGTTCTGTTGGCTTCCACGTATTTTTCTACCCAGCCCGGAAAAATAAGATTTGTTTTGTGGCTGGTCCTTCACCCTACCAAATGTGTGTGTGTGTGTGTGTGTGTGTGTGTGTGTGTGTGTCTGTCTGTCTGTCTGTCTGTCTGTCTGTGTGTCTGTGCGTGTGTGAATTTTTAAGCTTCGGTGTTAGCATGCTATTGGGTAGTGCAGCATTTCTCAAACTGTGGGTCGGGACCCACTAAGCGGGTTGTGAGCCAATTTCAGGTGGGTCCCCATTCATTTCAACGTATGTATTAGACTTGATGCTACCATGGTATGTGACTGCATTCAGGAAAATGTTACAGATCTGTACTTTTAACAGGCTAACATATATTATTATTATTATTATTATTATTATTATTATTATTATTATTATTATTATTATTATTATATTAACAGTATTTGTATACTGCTTTTCAACTAAAAGTTCACAAAGCGGTTTACAGAGAAAAATCAAATAACTAAATGGCTCCCTGTCCCAAAAGGGCTCACAATCTAAAAGATGCAAAAGAACGCCAGCAGACAGCCACTAGAACAGACAGTGCTGGGGTGAGGTGGGCCAGTTACTCTTCCCCTGCTAAAAAAAAAGAGCACCCACTTGAAAAAGTGCCTCTTACCCAATTAACAATGATGGTCAATAGGGCTTACTCCCAGGTAAGTGTGGATAGGATTATAGCATTAGGGATGTTCGGATAAATTTTTTTAAACAGATCAGCAACTGCTTCGGAAGGTTAGGAAGGGGGTTCATTATTTTAAATAAACTTTTACACTTGTGATTTTGTTGTATTGGGGGGGAGGTGTTAAAAATTATCCTTCACTCCTGGCCATGACATAATTTCCAGGTTTATGACATCATTTCCAGTGGGTCCTGACAGGTTGCCATTCTAAAAAGTGGGCCCCAGTGCTAAAAAATTTGAGAACCACTGGTGTAGTGCATGCATGGAAAGTTAGCCCTTTTGTCACCAAACTCATTCTGCATGGAAAAAGTAATTTCTCAGGCATCGACCATCTGTTTACAACTACCTGGTAGTGTTTCTGTCTGACATGGCTTTAAAAATTAGGACACAATGCTCTTGTTTTTTTAATGGGTGATTTAAGGTGCCTTCCCTTCTAATGATGAATTTTGAATCTTTCATGTAATAAGAATCAAGGCAAAACCTTCTCTCCCTTCATTACACTGCTACATCTTGAATAATGACTCCATACTAGAGATACCAAAGAATGAGGTTAATTCACAATCCCTCTAAAATTGATTCTACCTTTTTTCCACCTTCCGGAACACAATGTAAAGGAATTTCATAATGTCAAGCTATATCCTGCTCTTCCGTCTTTTGTTAAAATGCATAAAGAAAGCAAAAAAAAAAAAAACTCATTTGGAAGCGCTTGCCGTGCATTTCCATCTTTCTTTGATGGAGGGACAGGACCTCTTTGATACATTTGGCACAGAAACAAGCTGTCAGAAACACTTTAAATATAAACGCAAAATCTGTTAGGTGTCCAAAACGAAACGAAAGAGACTGGATGCAGTTAAATAGCAAAATAAAAGAGAGAGATGTAAATAAAATGAGTTGCACCACACACCATTGAGCTCCCTAAGGGCCCAATTTTATCCCCCACTAGTCCATAGCATGTAGTGCTATTTCTTTCCAGATTTCCCTTTTAAAGAGGTTGGTGAACCTGGGTGGGTCCCGATAGAGAGTTGTTTTCACCTTTGGAGCCATTCCAGGCAGTGGGAGCCAGTCAAGGTGGCGAATGCCCCTGTTTTGCTCCCATTGCCCTGAATGGCTCCAAAAGGGAGGGAGAGGGACCGCTTACATGGTGTGTTCAGGCACTTGCAAAACTTAGTGCTTTGCACCCCCTCTAGCTATGCCACTGCCACATGGGCTGCCCTTTCAGCAGCGTAGCTTCTGCCAAAGCATCGTTCGCAGCTCAGCAGTTGAGAGGTGCTCAGCCAAATGATGCTTCAGCACAAGCGGCACTGCTGAAAGGGTAGCACATGTGTTAACTGGGCTCTCTCAGGACCTTGGTAGCATTCCCCTCTGTCACCCCTATTGGTATTCCTTGTCTTCTAAGGTTTCAACCTGCCAGAGCCTCAGCAGAAGAGGTGCTGCAGAAAGGTGGCACTGGGAGAGCCCAATGATCACCCGAGCTGGATAAAGAACTTCTGGGGGCACATCTGGCCCACAAACTTTGTATATGATTCTCTTGACCTATAGCAGCCCACTTCAAACCCCTGGATCCAGGGTTTGGGCAAACCCTTCCCCACCATTACAGGTGCTTGCAGTTCTGGCGCACTGCGGGACTTCACATCCCCAGATCAGGATGATGCTATGTGACATGATGTGACGTGATACTCTGGACAGTCATGTCTACCTGAAAATTTGGGTGCAATGCTCACTGGGGCACTGCATCTTAGACGTGACTGGCCAAAGCAATCCGGGTCATGAATTTCCACGGCGCACTGGAACTGAAAGCGCCGGTTGCACTGGGGAAGGCATTCCCAGCAAGTGACAGTCGCTGGTTTGGAGACTGCTGACCTATAGAATTGGGCTGCAAGTAAAGTGCATTCTGACAATTTGATTCAGTTTGCCTCCCATAAACAGGTTAGTTTACAGTGGTGTTGAACTTTTTTCTACAGCATGACATCAAGCTCTTACAAGACACCGATGTAGGATGGTGTTATTACATACTACAGTAAATGTTTAAAAGTCACAATTCATTCCTCCTTACGGGTACCTCTGCAAGGCTTTGATGCACATACAGGTTCATTTAACAAAGTCTAACTCATTCACTTTAATGTCAGGGAAAGGACTGGTGCTCCATCAGTGTCTCTGAGTTCCAGGATTTGCATCAGAGGCACCAACCAGATCAGCCTGACTGTGCAAATGTTTGAATAATAATAAATAAAAATCAAGAAAGAGAAGGCAGGGTTCCCTTCCATCCCAGTCATAAATGGAACAATAATGCCTCTCAGACAATTGTTCTTGGGTGCTTTGAAAGAATTTTGCCTAGAAAAGAATTCTTAAACTAACACCATCTTTAAACAACTACTTGAACTAATATCAGATACCAGCTCAATTAGAGCCCAATCCAATACACTTCTGCTCAAGGGAGAATACAAGGGAGGGCACCAGGATGCAGGTCTCTTGTTATCTGGTGTGCTTCTTGCGGCATTTGGTGGGCCTCTGTGAGATACAGGAAGCTGGACTAGATGGGCCTATGGCCTGATCCAGTGGGGCTGTTCTTATGTTCTTATGCTCAGAAGTAAGTCCCATTAGAGTCAATGGGGCTTACTCTCAGGAAAGAGTGGATAGGATTGGGCGGTTAACATGCACCTCTTTTTAAGATGCTGTTGTTCTTCCCAAGCACTAACATTTGCCAATAACATCATATGCTAAGCACTCAACCTTTGGTTTGAAGATACTGGCTGCTCTCCAGGCCATAATTATTTGCAAGGAAGCCCTGTTGATTCAGACAGACATCACACACATCCGTGGTCTGAACTAATGTGTGTCCTTAAAGCAGTGTTTCTCATACTGTGAGTCGGGACCCACTAGGTGGGTTGTGAGCCAATTTCAGGTGTGTGCCCATTCATTTTGTTATTTTATTTTTTTAAAGTATTTGACTTGATGCTACCATGGGATGTGACTGCATTTGGGGAAATGTTACAGATCTGTACTTTTAACAGGCTACTATTTATATGCTTTTAACAATGATAGTAAATGGTACTTAATCCTGGGTAAGTGTGGGTAGGATTGCAGCCTAGGATTATTAAAAATCTTCCTGCTTGATGATGTCAATTTCAGTCATGACATTACTTCTGGACGGTCTTAACAGATTTTCATTCTAAAAAGTGGGTCCCAGTGCTAAAAGTTTGAGAACCACTGCCTTAAAGTCTTTCCGCTACACATAAAAACATAAGAGTATTCCACTGGATCAGGCCAAAGTCCCATCTAGTCCAGCTTCCTGTATCTCACAGTGGTCCATCACATGCTTTCCATCAGTTTCACAGTTATAAAAGCCCAGAAGGAAACAGGACATTTCCCATACATTCATTGAACTGCTTGTGCCTTTTTCTCATATTAAATTTTTATATTGAATACTGTTTAGGAAATGAGTCAAATATAGACAAATATTTGAGTTCAAAAATACACAGAAGAAGCATGAAAACGACAGAACAGTAGAACAAAGAAAGTGTATCGTCTCCTAACAACAGAAAATAGAAGTACCGTTGGGGTTTTAAATCAAGAGGAATCGCCGAGTATAACTGAATGGGACTTTAGAAAATAAAGTATTTGCCTATTTCTATAGTGTACTTTTCCTTTCAATGTATGCTTCATGCACACTGAAACAAAAAATTTAATAAAAAAAGATTATAGACATTCATTTTTGACAGACAAGTTTATCTAATAGTTCTTTGTAGGAAAGCTCTTATCGTTATTCTGACAGCAGGGCCCAAATACTTGCAGGGAAAGGTTAGAGAAACCGGCTTCCAAAAGCCTCCTCTTTGTTTCTTTTTACCATGGTCAGAAGAGTGATGTATAGCTGCTCAGCTAAGGTGCATACATTCATTAGAAAATGCAATGTGGAAAGAGGCCTTGTGTAATGATTCTCTCTTGGTATGTTTATTCTTTGGGTTCGGTGTTACCCTGGAATTTGGAGCATAAAGGAGTCTGCGTAAGGGGATCTCGAGATACCTCCTGCATGTACTTCCCTTTTCCCTCTTTATCTGTCATTAACAGTTGGTCTGTTTTGCTAAGGTCTCTTCATGTTTCCGGCCCAGGACTCAACGAAATAAAGAAAAAATGGAAACCACTACACCCAAGCTCAGGAAGTTTCTGAAACACCTACAGCAGCAAGGCTAAATCCAGCTAACCTTCAGCTACACACAGCTGGCTGTGTTTAGAGATCTGCAGGAAATGATTCAGCACCCCAAGCTAACGTGGCAATTTCTGTAGGGCAGATGCCTGTGAATCCTTTTGAGTGGCTGCTGCCTCGCTTGGAGAATGAGATGGACCAAACAGCTCCGTCAACTGGTCTTTGTGCATTTAAGATTCCACCTGAAATTAATTTAAAGTAGTCGCAGGTGACAAAGGAAACCTTTCTGTTCAGATAACCTACACAAAGGAACTAAATAGTATCAGGTCATCCAAGGTGTGTTAGTTATCTGGTTCAAAATAAGCAAGCTGGCCACATGCAAGGAAGGAAATGTAACAGGATTTGTAGATTTGATTGGCATGTGATGGAGCCAAATAAAATAGTGTTTGCAATAAACAGTCCATTGCCTACATGTATGTTTTTGTAGAATGAAGCAGCTGTACCACTGATGAAGGGCTTGGTCTTTAAAAGGTGCAGCAATTCTTTAATTACAACTTTGCTGCTCTTACCCAACTGTTCAGTAATACCACCACATGGGGACATTTCCCACTGATTGTTGATTTCCAGGGCATCTTTTATCATTTAAAAGCTGGGCGGGGGGGGGGGGGGGGATAAGAATCATACCAGGTATTAGAGATGAAATTTTTTTTATTATTAAAAAATATGACTTCAAATTTGCAGTTGGTCAAAAGACCAACATGTGCCAATGCAAATCTCAATTTCAGAATACCAGAATATTTCATTCCTAGCAAAATTATGCATACAGAGGAATTGAACACAGTAGTCCTTACTTCTGAATAGATGTGCATAGGATTACACTGTAAACTGCTATGTTTAAATGCTATAATGATAAAATAATCCTGTGATTATTTAAGACATAATTTTTGATTGATTTTACAACAGGGCAAATCATAAGTAATTTTTTTTTCTTTAAAGGAATTAGTGTGAGATCCAATTCTGTGTTATTTTTCTGTCTCCAGAATGCATATATCAGCATTACATACGTAATTGTAATTACTCAATCACAAAAAGATAAATTAAAATAATTAATAAAAATGAAAGTCCAGCAGCGAATATAGGGAAATTGCTGTGAACTTTTCTATTTCAAAATTTACAAATTATTGCTATCCACTAGTATTTTTCTCTATTTTTCCCCTCCATTTGTCAAATATATGGCACTTTAAAGATAACTAAAATAAAACTGTCCCCCAGAGCTAGCAGAATTACACCATGGGTTCCTGCAGTCCATTGTAAATTTGCCCCAGTAATATCACTTTAGAAATATAAATTTTGCTCATTTGTCCATGTTTAATGTGGTTTGGGCACATTCATTATTTGCGAATTGAAAATATCATTTAAACATCATTGAATTAATTGTGTACAGTTTCTTCTGAAACATCCCTGCATAATAATTAAAAAGGGCTTCTGCAACACTGCACTGAGCAAGCCAGCAATAAATATTATCATGAAAGCTGAGGCTAAACTACAGGCATGTTAAAAACTGGATTATTTTGTCCCTTTTATTAGATGAACTATAATATTTGAGCTAAGATGCACGTACATTTTTATCCATCAGAAAACACATGCAATCCGTTTTAGAGATAAAATTTAATTTCAAATATAAATGAAACTAGTTGGTGGTCAAAGAGCTTTACAAGGAGCAAGAAAATTAAGTCCATGGGATTTGTAGGTCCAAAGGAAATGTATTAACAGGGATTGCTTAAGACTATACAAGCTCTGCTAGATCAGACCAAAGGTTTGTTCTGTTTAACACAGTGGCTTACCAGATGCCCAAAGTAATCCACCAAGGATGATGTGCAGTTGGAGATATAGAATGGCTGTCTCAAATTTTGGGTATCCACCCTGAAGTTCTGGTGCACAATGAGAAAAAAAAATGGATTCTATAAACATATTTCCAGAGCAGACCCTACTGAATTCATCCCTGCTACAAGCTAGCCAGATAAGATCTGCATGTAGAACCATGGTTCGGCCCAAGCACTATTCAAGCGTAAAGAGATATGTGGTCTGCATTCAGCACCTGAGCATTCATGTGGACACCACCTAACAGAGATTCAGTGCTGCCAGATTTGATTACCTGTTGGGGATAAAGAGGGCATGCTACAATACAGAAGCTGAAGTTCTACTTTCTCCTTTATTCAGACACTTCAGTTCCAGGGTCCATGTGTTTAGGACTACTAGGATGTCAATTAATAATCAGATTTACCCTGTTCAGGCATTCATTGATGTGCAAAGAGCATGTGGAGTGGGCTGATTGAAACTGTCCCCACTGACACACCTTCAGTCTCCACACCTGATCACTTTTTGCTTGGACATAATATCTGGATAATTAGTGCCTGTGACCAACGTTCAAATGTTCACTTTGTTAGAGTTTGAGGGTTTATCTGACATTCCAAACCGGATTGTTGTTATAAGGCAAGGCCAAAACACTCAAGCAATTCCATCTGTGGCAGTGCAAAGTGCAAGAATGTTTAGGATTATAAAGAAGTCAAGGACTA
Organism: Tiliqua scincoides; assembly: GCF_035046505.1. NCBI lineage: Eukaryota > Metazoa > Chordata > Lepidosauria > Squamata > Scincidae > Tiliqua > Tiliqua scincoides. Next base: position 10,492,848 of record NC_089821.1, read on the forward strand.
CAGACCATCCTCAGTTTCCTGTCACTCGATCATAATAACTTTTTTTTCAAAGTCATATTGCTCTAGTGACTGAAGTCTTGTAGTGTGGTTGTAGCCCTCCCTTCAAGGAGGGCTACAGGATGCAGGTCTCTTGTTATCTGGTGTGCTCCCTGGGGCATTTGGTGGGCCGCTGGACTAGATGGGACTATGGCCTGATCCAGTGGGGCTGTTCTTATGTTCTTACGTGGTTATTCCAACCAGCTCATCTCTGGAGTTCATTGAATATCAATACTCACGTGTTCGCTTACAAAAGCTCACCCCATAAGAAAACCATTAAGATGAAATCCTGCACAGTTACAGCTTAAATACCACTGTGTTTGGGTGGGTGCCTTAGGGCACAATCCTGAAATGCCCTTAGGCCATTGCAAGTCCCTTGAGCCGGACCTAAACAGTCGCAAAAGTGCCGTAAAGCACTTTCGTGCCAACTTAAGAGGAGGGAGGCCTGTGCACAGATATGCACCAGCCTCCAGAAGCTAATGTGGGACCTGATCTCCCAGCACAACAGTCAGCCTGCGCTTGGCCAGCGCAGGAGTCTGGGGGGGACATGGGGAGGGTGGGAGGGAGGCAGTCCAAGATGGGGGCAGGTGACGGACTGGCCCCTGGGTGAGCTGGAGGTAAGCAGGGGGTGGGGCAAGGATTAGGCACTTAAGCCAGATCCTAACCCTATAGGTGGCACAGATCTGAGATCTGAGATCTAAGATCTCTTTAGGTGGCACAGATCTGAGTAGACCCATCGGGGCTGCTGCAGCGCAACACGGGGTAAAGGGAAGCAACTCCCCTTGCCCCAGGCTGTGCAGCTTTCAGCCCCAATCCTGCCTTGGGTGCAGTATTTTTATTTTATTTATTTATTGGATTTATATTCTGCCTTTCTGCCTGCCTGCTCCAGGGCAAGTTAGGATTGGGCTGCCCCTCTCCAAGGTGAGTTTCACTTTTTGCCCCAATTCATCAAGGGAGCTAGTGTCATTAAACAGGCTTCCCCATGCGGAACAGATGCAATTGTGCATCTCATACCAATTGATTTAATAATGTGCTTATAACTATAAGTGCTGCGAGACATACATTTCCTCAGAACATCCTCTCCAAAAAATGGAAACTCCTCCTGAAAGTAAAATAGCATCTTGTAAGGTTGTGCCACAGATATTTTCTTCTAAGGCTGAAAAATGGATCTCTGTGTATAGTAGAAGAGTATGTAAAATGGAAATCTGACACTACTTAAAATTTACAGGTGTGAAAATGGATGCTGTAAAAGCATAGGTCTTGCTGATGATAGCAACTCAGGTCAACCTTGCCCTCCTTTTTCTGTAAGGGAACAATATTTACCTTAGCTTTCATCAGTCTGGGTCTGTTTGAATAAAATTGGGGGGGAGGGTCTGAGAGTCCTTATATATCGCACTGTCTGGAAACAGGAGTAAATGAAGTGCCTTGAACAAAATGTTGATCTGTCTTTAGAAAATGCTTAACCTTAAAATAAGATGTTTGCACATTTCCCCCAAATACAAAAATATTAACTATCAGTCCAATCTGCTTCCTGACACAGGTCTGGACAAAGCCATCTGAAGTTGTGAATACAGCCAAAAAAATAGCAGTTAAATGAGCCCAGGTGTTAGCTAAACAATGGGCGCAAGGCTATAACTTTTGTTCTCGTGCACTTAAGAGACAACAAGCGAACGGCAGGCAGATCATCCCCTAATTAAACTCTGCATAACCGATTAAGACAATTGTCCCTCCAGCTATCAAGCTGTAAATATTGTGCAGAGCACATTTCAGATTGTGAGAATGCAGTCCTCACTTCCCAAATTGACTGGAGTCCTCACTTCCCAAATTGACTGGAGTATTGTGTCCAGTTCTGGTTGCCGCATCTCAAAAAAGACATAGTGAAAATGGAAAAGGTGCAAAAGAGAGCGACTAAGATGATTACGGGGCTGGGGCACCTTCCTTATGAGGAAAGGCTATGGCGTTTGGGCCTCTTCAGCCTAGAAAAGAGACGCCTGAGGGGGGACATGATTGAGACATACAAAATTATGCAGGGGATGGACAGAGTGGATAGGGAGATGCTCTTTAAACTCACACATAACACCAGAACCAGGGGACATCCACTAAAATTGAGTGTTGGGAGAGTTAGAACAGACAAAAGAAAATATTTCTTTACTCAGCGTGTGGTCGGTCTGTGGAACTCCTTGCCACAGGATGTGGTGCTGGCATCTAGCCTGGGCGCCTTTAAAAGGGGATTGGACATGTTTCTAGAGGAAAAATCCATTACGGGGTACAAGCCATGATGTGTATGTGCAACCTCCTGATTTTAGAAATGGGCTATGTCAGAAGGCTAGATGCAAGGGAGAGCACCAGGATGAGGTCTCTTGTTATCTGGTGTGCTCCTTGGGGCATTTGGTGGGGCCGCTGTGAGATACAGAAAGCTGGACTAGATGGGCCTATGGCCTGATCCAGTGGGGCTGTTCTTATGTTCTTATGACTCAGTGATTGCGGTGACAAGTAGCTAAGGAATTAGGATGATCACCAACTGTGTAAGTGCACCTCTGCTTTCCTATTGTTGAGGCATAAACTCACCTTCAAGGACAGGGATAGGCAACCTACAGCCTGCAGGCTGGATGCGGCTTACCACCTGAAATCATCCAGCCCATATTCTCAAAAAGATATGTCCAGTGGTCCTAAAAAAGAATTCAAGTTTGTAGTTTTAGCTCCTAAGTCTTAAGAGTAAGCAGACCAAGGGCAAAAGCTTCCTTAAAGCATCGTTGTCATGACTCTGTGCCATGCCCATCTCTTTTTTCTTAGCACTATGGCCTTATCAGGATGCTTTCTTTGCGCGTGCTTTGCGCATGCTTTCTGACTATTTGTGGATTCAATGTATGGTCCCTATGCAAAAGAAGGTGGCAACCCTTGTTCTAGGCAACAAACAGTGCAACCAACAGTGGAGTCCTATGCAGGCTAGCAGACCAATCCTAAGCTTCCTTGCACCTGCTGGAACAGCAGCAGCAAAGCGGCTACCACTGTATCCAATGCACACTGGGAAGCTGCTAGGAGTCTCCTCAGGGGAAGACCCGAGCCCTGCAACGGGGCTTCTCCAGTGCGCGCCAGCTATTTTGCAGAGCAGAGTTTTGCAGAGCGTGCCAGGGGGCAGGCAGGAGGCATGTCGGGGGGAGGGAGAGAGGCAGATCCATGAAGCTGAGCTCCGCAGGATCCAGGGCGCTCGTGCAGGGTTGCGCGCCCTACACAAGTGCCTTTACTTTAGCGCTGACCTTCGGCGCTAAAGAGAGTAGCCCCATTGCAAGGTTGCTTCCCTTACTCAGGGGAAGGGGACGGGAGGCGCAGGATTCGGCAGGAGCCCTCCTCAGAGCCGCCGAACCTGGGCGCTGCAGGCAACTCAGGATTGGGTTGCCCATCAGAAGAAAGTCCTATTGTATTAAATGAGATTTACTCTCAAGAAAGTAGTATTATGGATTGAAGCCAAAGAGAATCAGCCTGACCTCTGTGCCCACTGCAATGCACAGGTACAGCTTTAGATTTTAGACATGGTATATTTTTGCTATTTGCTAGGAGATAGTGACTAGGAGTTTGGCTGGTCAAGTGAACTTAGGTTAGTTGGTAGTCCAGTCTGACCACTCTTCTCCCTTACTTTCTACTTTTGACACAGACATTAATCTCTTTCCTGGTATATTTTCCTGAAGAGAGTTCCCAGAGGAAAACAAAGGAATACATACTTTGCTATTTCTTATATGAAAATGATCACACCTCCACTGACAGAAGAAAAGTCAAAGATGGACTGCTTTGATCAGCAAGTACTGTTTAAAATAGTACAACAAATAAAAGATTTACAGCATCAATTATCTTTGATGATGGTGAATCAAATGGAAATTAAATTAAAGTTTGTGAAACAAAGATATTTTGAGCATGCCAATAAACCAGGGAAATGGTTGGCCTACAAATTGAGGAAGCAGAGAGAGAAGAGAGTAATTTTAAAATTGCAGGAGGCAGGAAAAATGTATACTGATCAGGAGGATAGAAAAAAAATAATTACAAATTATTATGCTAATTTATATAAAAGTCAAAAAATAGATCAAGTCGAAGTAAAGAATTACTTGGATAAACAAAATTTACCAAAAATGTCTGAAGAACAAAGGGAAATTTTAAATAATAGAATAACTTTATGTGAAGTTGTAGAGGCAATAAAGATTAATATAGATAAAGCTCCGGGTCCAGATGGTTTAACAGGTAGATTCTATAAATGTTTAGAAGAAGAAGTAAGTTTACCATTGCTTAAGACGATGAATGATATTTTGCAGACTGGGAAAATGCCAGATTCATGGAAAGCAGCAAATATAACTTTGATTCCTAAAGAAGGACAGGATTTGATGGATATAAAAAATTAAAGACTTATTTCCTTGTTGAATAATGATTGTAAAATATTTACAGCAATTTTAGCTAACAGAATGAAGAAGATATTACAAAATCTTATACATGAAGATCAATGTGGTTTTTTACCGAAAAGACACATGAGCGATAATATTAGAATAGTATTGGATTTGCTGGAATATTATGATAAAAGGATAGAGAAACAATTAGCATTGATTTTTTTGGACTTTGAGAAGGCGTTTGACAATTTGAGTTGGACTTTCTTGATTTCTGTCTTAGAGAAGATGAACTTTGGAGGGAATTTTATTCAATGGATAAAGTCAATTTATACATCACAAACTGTGCAGGTAGTGGTAAATGGAGAACTATCAACAGTGTTTGAGATTCAAAAGGGAACATGACAAGGATGTCCATTGTCGCCACTTTTATTTATACATGCCCTAGAAGTGTTGTGTAGAGATATTAGACAAGATGAAAGACTACATGGTGCAAAGATTAAAAATGAATGCTTTAAATTAAGAGCATTTGCAGATGATATGGTTTTGATCTTAGAAAACCTTTAAAAGACATAGAGTTGTTGATGGTTAAGTTGAAGAAGTTTGAATCATTAGCAGGATTTAAGATAAATAAACAGAAAACTAAAATTTTATCTAAAAATATGAATGAACAAGACCAATCGAAGTTGATGAATAAGACTGGGTTCAAAGTGGAGAAGATTAAGTATTTAGGTATTATTTTGACAAACACGAATTGTATGTTATTTCAAAATAATTATGTTAAAGTTTGGGGTGAAATCAAAAAAGATTTTGCAAGATGGGAAAGGTTGAAATTATCTTTTTTGGGAAGAATATCTGTAATTAAAATGAATGTACTACCAAAAATGCTTTTTCTCTTCCAGAATATACCAATATTACTTTCTGATAAACCTTTTAAAGAGTGGCAGAAAGATGTGACAGGTTTTATATGGCAAGGGAAAAAACCAAGAGTGAAATTTAAGATTTTGTAAGATGCAAAAGAAAGAGGAGGTTTAGGACTGCCTGATCTGAAGACTTATTATGCATCATGTTGTTTTCTGTGGCTTAAAGAATGGATATTGTTGCAAAACAAAAAATTGTTGAAGTTAGAAGGATATGATTTAAGATTTGGTTGGCATGGATATCTTTGGTATGATAAGTTGAAAGTGAATATGGAATTTAAGAATCATTATGTTAGACATGCACTGTGGAAGATATGGAATCGTTATAAGAAAAGGTTTTACAACAAAATTTCACTCTTAACTTCACCACAAGAAGCACATTTTGGTTTGGGAACTGTACCAAGAGATAAATGGTTATTATATAAGAATTTATTGAAATTTAATCAAGGTCAATGTATTTTGAAGTCTAGAGAGGAATTAATTGTAGAGGGTTTTGACTGCCAATGGTTTCTGTATTTACAATTATTAGGAAGATTTAAAATTGATAAAAAATTATATGGTTTTGAAGAGGGAGAGACAATATTGGAGAAACAATTAAGATCAGATAAGCAGGTAAAATCTAAAATATATAAATTGCTTTTGAAGTTTGAAACAGAAGATGAACAGGTTAAAGAATGCATGATCCAGTGGGCAAAAAATGTGGGCTATGAACTTTCAATGGACAGATGGAAGAAATTATGGATAAAACAGACAAAATTTACATTGAATGTTAACATTAAGGAAAATATATATAAGATGATCTATCGTTGGTATGTGACACCAAGTAAATTAGCCAAAATGTATGAAACTATGTCCAATAGTTGTTGGAAATGTAAGAAACAAGAGGGAACATTTTACAACATGTGGTGGACGTGTTCAAAAGTTAAAAAATATTGGTCACAAATTCATGCACAGATACAGTTGATCTTAAAAACAAATATACAATTGAAGTCAGAAGTATTTTTATTAGGTATGACAGAAGAGTATGTGAAAAGAAAAAATGAAGTTTTATTTTTGTATATGATAAGCACTGCCAGAATACTTTATGCTCAAAATTGGAAGACTATGAATATACCTTCAGTGGAGGAAGGGTGGATAAGACTTATGGATTATGCGGAGATGGATAAATTAACAATTTTGCTTAGGGAGAATTCAACAGAAACCTTTTTGAAGAATTGGAGTCCAGTTATTGACTTTTTGAATCAGAGAGAGGATGGGGATTTGAGGTATTTTGGATTTGAAGATTGATTTTGAAGTATTAGTGGTATAGATTAACATTTGTTAATGTTTGGACTGTATGTATTTGGATTATAAGTATGGGAATGTTTTGGCTTTGCTCGTGCTGCTTTATTAGAATTTTGTTTATGTATGTATTTGTTTTTCTATTTTATGTTTATTATAGTTAAATAAATAAATAAATGATCATCAAGTACTGGAGATGCAAGTACGATAGGGAGAAAGTGGAATGGGCTTGCTGAGCATTTTAACTTGCTATGGACGCAATCCTATCCTGTGCTGGAACACAAGAGGCAGGCACTGTATCCAATGCAGGATAGGGGCCATAAGTGGCTCAACCAGAGGCAAGGGGAAACATTTCCCCTTACCTCTGGGTAAGGGCCACTGGCCCCCTATGGGTCTCCTCATACTTGGGACACCTCTTGAGGTGGCACAAGTCCAAGGAGAGCAGAGTGGCTTCAAGCTGCTCCGATCTCCCTGGGAACGGGGGTTGGGATTCGTCGTAACTACCTGATCCCAGCCCCGCCTTCCACTCCCCACCCGCACCCCGGAGCCGCCCACTGCCTGCCCCCCCACCCAGGAGCGTCTCCCTCTCAATTCCTCCCCATCTCCCTCCGCCTACCTTTGCTCCTTGCCTCAGCCCAGGCTTGCGTCGGCCTCCACAGGCCAGCGCTTCTCTGAGCGCTGGCCCAGCTTCCTCCAGAGGAGGTGCAAATGTGCCTTACGTCGGCCCTTGCGCAAGTCCCTTGCACTGGCCCAAGTCAAGGGCTGGATTGTGCTCTATATCTATGTCTTTGTCTTCTGCTGCCCACCTTGCAAATATAGTGTACCACACCGTATGGACCTCATGGCAACCAACAATATGCTTGAAGTTCTTTATAAGGGTTGCAGCACTCTAGAGCTGTCATATCTAAGTTAAGCAAATGGTACACATTTTGCTGTGACAATGGTAAATCACATCCCAGTTACAATGGCGTGTGACATTTACAAAGCAAATACTCTTTAAGTCATCTGCTACATGTTTTCTATTGGAATACATTTGAAGAACTATGGCTACTTGGGACCTGACAAAAATTGAGAGCATTTTTTAAAACAGTACCGCATGTTGTCTACTTACTATTCTGGTGAGGAGAAATGGATTCATTTGCTCATAATTTCCAAGTGGCTAGACTGTTTGTTTGACAAAAGCATCGGTTGTTTTCATTGACCAGGCATCAAGGTTGATCTTTAAACCATTCAATTCATACAGTTGATTAAAAATCTGTTCTGAAATGGCATGCGTCTCTGTGTGCTCAGCATTCACAAAGCTGTCTTATCTGAAAGATGGGTGACAGTGTTAACAGAATCTGACTACAAAAGCTTTGTAACATCTGCAAGAAAATGTCTTGTCCAAACACATCTGTCTTCCGCGCAGAGAATTCTGCGTGTTTTCTAGAACAGGGAGTAAATTCTCAATTATGTTCATAGCCATTGGACTTCTTACTATGGCCCTTTCTTTCTTAGTGATGAATACGATGAAAAAAAGAAAAATACAGCATGCACAAGCAAATACAAAATGACTTTAACCAGTAGCATAGAGAGAGTGGGTGCAAAGCACTATGTTTTGCAGGGAGCCTCACCGAGCTGTGCAAGCGGCCCCTCCCTCTTCCCTCTATGCCTCCGTTTTGCTTTAGCGGCCCAGAACGGCTACAAAGGTGAGGGGCTGCTTGAACAGCATGGTGACCCTGCAGATGCCTGATCTTGTCTGATCTTGGAAGCTAAGCAGGGTCAGGCCTGGTTAGTACTTGGATGGGAGACCACCTGGGAATACCGGGTGCTGTAGGCTTATACCATAGTCTTTCGAGACTGAAGGTTGCCAACCATTTGAGGCTCCCTGCAAAACTTTGTTAAAACTTGTCTCAAGTTGAGTCTCAAGTCTCAAAATCAAGAAGCGGTGCACAAAATGAGGTGCTCCACTCCTGAGGCCTCCATAAGCCCTATAGTTCTTTTCAATGGGGTATGAATGGGAGCACTTCCTAGTGTATTGTATTTTAAGAGTTGCCCTGGCTTCCTCACTCTCATGTTCTCTCTAGGCGCCTGGCTTCCGGCTGGCTTCCTGTCTCTCCCCTGGCATGCTCTACTACTTCCATACTCTCAGGCTCCGATGTGGCCCTACCGATGCAGACTGGCAATTGGATAGCTTTGAACAGGAAGGGCTAAAGGACTGGCAAGTTGCTGGGCAGCTGGACCATGGGCCGTGGGGTGCTGCCTCCCAGGTGATTGGCGGCTATCAAAGTGCCACAACCTGGATCCAACGGCAGCTGCACAATCACCTTGCTGATCAGTTGGAAGGTTGCACCTGGAAGTGCTGGCTCCCCACTATCCAACAACTTGCCAGTCCTTTATAGCAAGCTGGTCGCTAAAAAAAAGGTGAGTTGCGGGTTGAGTTAGTCAGTGCAGCACTTATAACCGAGACAAATCTGAGTCAAGTCACTAAAGCGACTTGAGTCCGACTTGAGTCTGAGTCAATCAGCTCAAGTCTACACCACTGGAAAATTCCTATGAAATTTGCTATGAAAGATTCAGACATTCCCTTACCTCAAGTAGACCTCAGCAGCTGAAATTCTCTGGTAGTATGAAGCCCATGCTGGTACCACTGCATAACCAGAAGGGAATTTAAACTGGATTGGGCTGCTAGTCAGCTGGGACCACTTCCCCACTGCTTGCATAGCACATAGCCCATCTATAACTGTCCCTCCCAATATGCTGAAAGGGAACTGAAGGCCAAAACTGACAGTGCTATTTGAGGCTATATATTTCTCGATTCAAACTCACTGAGAGGCACATCCAGATTTATTTTTAGCCTTGTTTTTATAGGCCTCAAATGTTAACACATCACTACAATTTACAGCAATAAACTGAAAAGGGAGAGGGGGGAAAAATCAAGAGGCAATCCCATAAATGCCTCCAGGTATCGTTTCCCACCCGAATAATTACCATGCATTCTTCTGCAGCTCAGGAAAGAGGATTTTCCCTTTTGAGTCAACCAGAGGTCTATGCCTTTAATTCCACACAGTGCTACTATTTTTGGCCTTTAGCAGCTATCACAGTATTTACCAGCAAAGGTCTAAAACCATACAACAAATCTCAATTCAAGAGCTACTTAATCTATGGCAAAGTAACTGGGAGTGTCTTTGTGTTTGACTGCCGCACCGTGGGGAACTAAGAACTAGATTGACAAATTAGACAAAAGATATTACTAATCCTATTCACTGTATACTGTTAAATATGTATGAAGTGGATTTATAACCAGTTTCTGAAGAGTTACTTTATCATCGGCTTCATTTGCAAAATAAAAAAGAAGCCATTTTACAGCAGACTTTTGCCCTGGAGTCTTATTTCCAGAGTGTCTTGGTCATTTACCTGCATTGCATACATTGATGCCACAGCAGAGCTTACCAACCACACACTGTGGATTTGGGCTGACTTTGCCGTCATGTGTGAATTGCCAAGCTTGCTTGACCATCCCAAGCACCAGCAAGTGAGCACAATCTCTGAAACAAAAATGTCTTCAGATGTGAACATGTGCGCTGACCAGGGAAACCACCTTAAATGGGTCATCATAGTAGATATGCTCACATCGCCCTCCAACACTGATCAAATTTGGGTATTCTTTGAGTGTTCCAGTAGCCTAGCTATTCAATGCTGCCTTTCAAAGAGCTTTCACTAGGTCTCTTGTTAAAGTTTTGTGAATGCACTTCGCAACTAAGAGGTAAGTAGATCAGTAAGTGATTAAAAAGACCTTCAGAGAAATGTATCGCATAGATCGACTTATGATAGTGTACAGTTATCCATTACATGAGATTACTTGGTATATTTTTATGAAGCACGGAAAGGCTCAAATAGGACTTTTTAAAAGGGAATTCTGGTATACACAACAGCATGCAAATGTTAGGACTTAAAAGCCTTAACAACCCAAACCTCAGCAGCTCGGTACGCGGAGCTTCCATGGCTCCAAAATGGCTGTCACGGCATCCTGAGCATGCCAGGCTGCTGTCAGTGGCTCCTCAGGAGAAGGGAACATCCGTTCCCTTTCCCTGGGAAAGAGAAGTGGCCCCAAAATGGAGCTTCTTGCCTCTGTGTCAGTTATTTAGCAATTTAGCCAATGCAGAGGAAAGACGCCTCATGTCAAACTGCAAGTCTTGACATGGGGCTCTGGATCCAGCTGAGCTCCACCAGTCCCACCCCAGTCCCTCCCCCCACCATGCCTTCTCCTCGCCCTCCCCCCACCCTAGAACACCTCCCCCCCACACACTCCCACTCACTTCTCCATCACCAGGTGCTCTGGGCAAGTGATGGGCAGCAGGCCACTGACCTCTGACCAGCACGCATTGTATAGAATTGGGCCCTAAATAGCCTGAGATCAGAGTACGTACTGGAATCCCTAGCGTGTATGCACTGCTGAAACAGAGACGCGCCTGCATTGACTCGGTCATGTTGTGAGAATGGATGATGGCCGGATCCCAAAGGATCTCCTCTATGGAGAACTCGTGCAAGGAAAGCGCCCTACAGGTACACCACAGCTGCGATACAAGGACATCTGCAAGAGGGATCTGAAGGCCTTAGGAGTGGACCTCAACAAGTGGGAAACCCTGGCCTCTGAGCGGCCCGCTTGGAGGCAGGCTGTGCAGCATGGCCTCTCCCAGTTTGAAGAGACACTTGGCCAACAGACTGAGGCAAAGAGACAAAGAAGGAAGGCCCGTAGCCAGGGAGACAGACCAGGGACAGACTGCACTTGCTCCCAGTGTGGAAGGGACTGTCATTCCCAAATTGGCCTTTTCAGCCACACTAGACGCTGTTCCAGAACCACCATTCAGAGCGCGATACCAGAGTCTTTCGAGACTGAAGGTTGCCAACATGATGAACATGATGAGAGTACTTGGAAGATTGTTTTCTCCTGCCGGAAGCTGCCACTGGTTTTTGTTATTCTGTTGCTTTTGTGATTTTATAGTTGTTTTTAACCCTGCACCGTTGGATACATTAAACAATGGGAGGGGAAAGAATTGGACATAAATGTTAAAAATAAAAGAAACATAATGTACTGCATTTGTATCCTGTCCTTCCTCCAGAGAGCTCAGGGCAGTACACCTTGTTCATGATGACCTCTGCTGTTATCTTCACAATGGCAATCAGAGGTAAGTTAAGTTGAGAAAGGGAGTGACTCACCAAAGGAACTTCATAGGGAATTGAATCCAAGTCTCACAGTTCCAAGTCCAATACAACTGTTACCCTGCACATGCCCGATCTTGGAAGCTAAGCAGGGTCAGGCCTGGTTAGTACTTGGATGGGAGACTGCCTGGGAATACCGGGTGCTGTAGCCTTATACCATAGTCTTCCGAGACTGAAGGTTGCCAACCACTCTAACCCAGACATTCTCAAGCCCACCCACCCCTGTCATGACCTACCTATTCTGCAGTGGAGGGTGCCAGGACCCACCTCTTTCTCCAGCACTGGGCCTCTGCAGGCTTTGGAACTGGAAGTCACTTTCACGAACCCAGAAGTGAACTGGAAGTGACTTTCCAGCTACTTCTAGAGGCTTGCAGGCGCCTGACGCAGTCTCCAATTGCATCTGGAGGACTCCAATTTGAAGCCGACTGTATGCAAGTGTGGTGGGAGGATTCAACTCAGGATCCACTGCACATCGAGTTGCAACTCACAGTTTGAGAAACCCTGTTCTAACCACTACACCACTCTTGCTCCCAGTTCTAAATCTTCCTTTTGTTGTCTGATGGTCATTTCTTACAAGTTTTCATGTTAAGTGTGATGTATAAATATTTGAATGAATGTTACATATAATTAATTTTTTAAAAAATTAGAAAAGTAAGGTCAGTTGCCTGATAAAGAACATTGTGGAATTGGAAAACTGGGAGAACAAGACAACTGAAATGATCAAATGATATCCCTTCAAGGAAAGGTGAGAGCATTTTGGACTTTTTCATTTAGGGGAGGGGGGGAGTGCAAGGTTTATAGAATGATGCATGATGAGGAAAGAGTGGATAGAGAGAAAGTTGTCTCTTTTCATAATCCCAGAACTTGGCATCACCCAACTAAAATTAGTTTTTTGTAGATTCAGAATGGCTCAGATGGCTTGCAAACACATTTATGGAAGGTAAGTTTTTCAACAGCTTTCAACCGAGCGTAGAGGCAGTAGGTTTCTTATACCAGTTGCTGATGCGGAAGCCATGGAGAAGGGCAACTGCCTTCATGTCCTTCTTGAGCACTTCAAGGAAGCATTTGCCTGGTGACTGTGGGGACTAGAATACTGAACTAGATGGACCTGATCCAGGAGACTCTTCATGTTAAGGGATTCGCTTGGGGCCACTTCAGCCATCTGTTTAAAAGTTTTCTGCAGTGGTAGTTGTTCCATCTACATAGTAAACCGCTGAGTTGGAAACATTTGCCCCATGAAAACAGCTGCACAGGGACATAGTTATAGTGACAGCCACACAACAGCCACAACATATGTGCTGACTTTCATTTTAAACATTGTTTAAACCCTATGTAGGAGTATCCATTTCCAGTTTGATTTGACCAGGAAATGAAAAGAGGTCCAGCCTTGAGGACTCATCAGTAGATCAGGTAAGTAGGACTCCTTGCTTGGAAAGATCTTGGAAATGAAGCTGGAAGGATCTACTCTGATGAAACTGGAAATGAGGCTGCAATCCTGGGCACACTTTCCTGAGGTCAAGCCCCAGTGAATACAATGGGATTTACTTCTGAGTAGCTAAGCATAGGATTGTGCTCTTAGAAAGCTCCTGCACAGCTCCTAGTCACCTTAATGGGGCTTATACAGGATCGTTGGTGGATTTTGCCAACTGAATACAGTCCCTGACTCATTAAGCCAAACCAAACATTTTCCAAACAGCAAACTGTGCAGCAGGATATGTACTTCAGCCAGTCAGGCCTCCTGCAATGACTGAATTTTTTCAGGTGTTTGGCTTCCTTTTAACATTTTCTGATCTTTTCCTCCTATGTCCCCCCTTTATGTTTTTCATGCCTTTCTTTCGTCTTTCTTCTCCATTGAAGCTAGCAGAATTAACACAAGGATACATGAAAAAAGAAATGAAATGCCTGTGACTTTATAGGGTCTTCTTATAAACCTAGAGCAAAATGAAGATGATCTGATGAGATAAATCGCAGGAGGTTAATAGCTTTTTTAAAATCAATCTTCTTTACAAAGAAAAAGGATAAATGGCTTAGTGGATGAAGCATTGGCCTCTCACCTTTGTGACCAGAGTTCAAGTCTAAACTGTGTGGGTCTGAAGTAACATGACTTTATTGGGCTGAGATCAGTCTCTAGTGGGCAGGAATCTGTATTACAAGGTTCCTGTGTGTAATTTGCTATATGGGTGGGTCTGACACATTAAGGGAATACATTCTGCCAGGTCATGTCTGTAACTAGCAGAGAGAACAGTCTGGAGTTAACACAACTGTGTGTAAGTTTCTGCTGAAGATTCCCAGGCAGATCAACAAACCAGATGCTCTTTTCTTGGGTTGATTTAAGCCTCTTGTCAACTATTTATCATTCCATCCTTTTCAAAAAGGAGGGGGGGGCACAATAAGAATTTCTTTCCCTTCATAATAATTATCTAACCTTGGGAAAGACTTTTAATAATTGCAACTGATAGTTTTTAATATCCTGTCCAGGCGGAAGAATAATTTATTTGAGCTGTTATTCATAGGAAAGACAAAATTTTTTAGAGAGCATCGTAATTGAAGTGTCAATTAGGAAGTTTACTGAAAAGTGTGGGGCGTTTTTAAAACACACACATACAGAACCATAATTTATTACTCCATTAATCCTGTTTTAATCAGGTATTCGTCTGTTAATTCATGTATTCTCATCTGTCATTCACGTGGGCAATTAATGAGCCTTAATCTGGTTTTTTTTAAAATTATATATTTGAAATAGTATGGTGAGTAGCATTGCATATACCCAAATAAGCTCTGTTTACTGGGCATGTATACGGGAATCCCAAAAAGTTCTGACTGAAGGAAATGAAAGTCTTGTTTTGTAAGTAAGGATATCCTATATTGTGTACTAGCCTATGAATGCTAGAGGTTTTTGACCTCATGGAAGGTTAATTATAAGAGATGTGGGGAGAAAGAGTGGAGGGGAAGAAAAGAAATGTTTGGACATCTAAACACATTTTTAAATAGACTGTTTTTTGAACTGGAAAATGAAACCTATCAGTACATTTTTTAAACATATTTTTCCCCCCAGCTAGGGTATGATGAGGTGCAGATAAATACAAAAAAATCAGATATATTGTGCACTTTCATACGTACATCAAAACGAAAGGCTATGCCTTTGTTTAAAAGTTTATCATCTCCTGCCACTCCAGTGGTGGCCCAACAATTTATTAATGACCATTGTTTACCACTAATTCAAATCACCTGCAAGTCCCTTTGTTTTGATCAAAGCCAGTTCTCTTTCCCCTCCCCTACACCCCACAAGATTGATAGACGGCTTTGTAATTCGTGAGATAATATGTTAAAGGTCATGAGTTAATGCATCCTAGGGAACTTTGGCTCTTCCTTTCCCAAATGGGTAGTGGGAATAATATATCTGTGCTCTCTTTCCAGCTCTTTGTATCATCATTTGTAGCCGAATTCAAAGAGAGAGAGAGTGTGTGTGTGTGTGTGAATGCACCACACAGAGTCATCTTTTAAAAGATTATTAAAACCTTTCCTTAATAATGAACTACTACCCTTGCCTGAATCAAGTATCACTATCAGCGCTTTTAAATTAAACTATCCACAAAACACGCATTTACTTTCTGCTATAGAAAATGCTAATAATGCTTTTAGAATGGTATTTAAAAAGTCTAATTATATCATTTAAAAACTGAGAGACCAAAGGGCAAGCTAAATTCTCCTAACATAAATCAGACTTTTTTTTCTTTATTCCAATGACTCTAAAAAAACCCCTCAAATGCGGTAATTTTAATAGCAACGAAAGAATGAATAAGTCATAACTCCACCTGATCACATAACTGTCTATAACTGTTATTAAATGCTCGAAAATAAGTGAACTCATTATGTTTCAGCGCTGCTTTTAGCTAATCTAAGATTCTGCTCACTTAATCATGCAGAAAAGTCTTCAGCACCGTTTTAGACCCTCAGCAAGGTCACACCGCTGCCTTTTTGCACTGCTTTCCGCTGATCATTTAAGAACAGCACTTTTGACCTGAAACTGATGATCTCTCATATGAGCTTGAATGTTTAACCCCAAAAGAGCTGTGCTGAGCAGGAAACATTTGTGCAGCCTATTGTTGTATTTACTGCCACTGGAATGGCTAAGAAAGCAGGAAGTGCCTATCAGATCTATTGTGAGTGTTTGTAAATTCAAGCCCCTTCTTGGGTATTTGCAGAAGTGCCAAAGGAATGAATGTTTAAAATGTGCCCCATCCCACTATGAACTCAGCAACAAGTTCTGATTTGTTTTAAAGATTCATGAACAAACACTTGAGAGTTTTAACCCTCCTAATCTGCTATTATTTATTATTAACATTATTAACAGTATTTATATACCGCTTTTCAACTGAAAGTTCACAAAGCGGTTTACAGAGAAAAATCAAAGAACTAAATGGCTCCCTGTCCCAAAAGGGCTCACAATCTAAAAAGATGCAAATGAATACCAGCAGACAGCCTCCAGAACAGACAGTGCTGGGGTGAGGTGGGCCGGTTACTCTCCCCCTGCTAAAAAAAAAGGAGCACCCACTTGAAAAAGTGCCTCTTACCCAATTAGCAGGGGTTGGGATTCTGCTAGCCAAAATATAAGGCAAACTCAGAAAGCAAGCAATTTTCAACTGGAGTCACAGAAGGTCCACAGGAGTGCCGCGGGAGTTTGAAACAGTAGTTGTAGTCAGAGGGGGGCGGTGTGAAAGTAGAGCAGGTGCCGCAGCATACTGTGTAATTGGCCCACTCACTGTCTGAGCCGTTGGGGCAGCTATGGCAATGCGCAGGTGCTCATGCAACCAATCGGCAAGCTCCCGAACATTGCCACTGCTACCCTGAATTGCTCGGATGACAAATGGGATCAGCCACTTAAACAGCACACTGCAGTGCCTGCTGTGCTTAGTGCACTGCCCCCTCTGGCTAGGCTACTGGTTTGAAGCTCAGCGGTTGAAAATCAGGTTCTGTGGCTATGTGACATTTTCTGTAGTAATGAATGGTATGTAATGCACACCCACACACACCATGCCGCGCCACTATCCACGTATACGGTGTTTGCACAGGGGGAGTGCAACCCCATTCAGAGCAGGGTGATAGTCCAATACCTGCCTGGATTTCTGGACCGGGAGAACCTCAGTTTTATCAGGATTTAATTTAAGCCTGTTCGTCCACATTGAACTCCCTCCAGGCAGTGATCCAGAACCTTTCCACCTCTGTTTTGCTCCCACCGCCCGGAATGGAAGGTGGAGGGGCCCCTTACATGGCACATTCAGGTGCCTGCAAAACGTAGCCCTTTGCACCCCCTCTAGTTACACCACTGGTAAGAAGTCAGACGCTACAAATGACCAATTTCTGATGCACCCCACCATAAATTTCCAAACAGTAATATGTGGTCACCACTCATCTGTGGCCAGCTTCCTGTACTCCAAGGGTATGACATTTTATTTAAAATTGAACACATTTTGCCAGAATTATAGACTTATCCAACTTAGGGCACAATCCTAACCTCTTATGTCAGTGCTGAGCTAAGGGCAATGCAGCTCCAAGGTAAGGGAACAAACATTCCCTTACTTTGAGGAGGCCTCCATGAGTGACACCCAACTGCAGGATGCAGCACACGTCCCATTGGCACCACTATGCCTGTGCTGGAAAGCACTGACATAAGGGCTTAGGATTGCACCCTTAGAAAAATTCAGTGGATTATGACTAGTTCTCTGGCAAAGGCTGTTCTTTCTCCATCTTGCTATGGTTCAGGCAAAGCATATAGTTTTTATCCAGTTGCAACCCATGGGAATTCTCCACTCTTTTTCAGAGAAAGTGAATAGAGGTGGGCCCCAGTATCCGTGGATCTGGTATCCGTGGTTTCAGTTATCTGTGGATGCCAGGGACCCACTTGAGACCTGAATTTACTGCTGGGCTTATCCCTGGGCTAGAGGACAAATTTCCCCTTGCTCTGAGGTGATGTATAGCAGACAAAATTCCCCCACAAAATGCAGCATAGTAAGAACATAAGAACAGTCCCACTGGATCAGGCCATAGGCCCATCTAGTCCAGCTTCCTGTATCTCACATCGGCCCACCAAATGCCCCTAGTCTACACTGGTGCTGCTGCATTGCTGTGTGAGGATTTAGCTAGGATTGGGTTGTTACTAATGTGCATGCTAGCCTTTTGTTGAAGAGCTTGGGGATATACATTTCAGCCTATGGAGCTATCTATCATCCATTCTGCGTGTCCATTCACTAATTAATATTCTTGAGATGTGAATGTTTGTCTAACACATTTGTTACTTCTTGAGTTTCTTGTCTGGATGAATGACACCTTGTTATATGGGAAATACAGACAGCATTTTTCAAAAGTCTATCCTAAGAAACATGATAATGATTTGCTTTAATGTGTAAAAATAATTAGTTTTTGAAAAGTTAATTTCTTGAAATTACAAAGTCAGCCATATCTTTACTTCTAAGAACTATTTTGCTCATAGAAAGGGAAATTGAGCAGGTCTGGAAATGATTTTTTAAACTGATTTCAACCAGTTTTAAATAAAAGCTAAATAATTCTGACATTGAACATTGAGTGTTAGAACATTTACTTCAGTGCTGGAATGGACTGTTGGGGGTTGGATAGAGTAGATAGAGAGATGCTCTTTTTCCTCAACATACCAGAAACGGGGGATATCCAGTGTCTGTTAAGACAGACAAAAGGAAATATTTCTTTACCCAGCGTGTAATTAGTCTGTGGAACACCTTGCCACAGGATATGGTGATGGCATCTGGCCTAGATGCCTTTAAAGGGGGATTGGATAAATTTCTGGAGGAAAAGTCCATCATGGATATGATGGGTATGTGCAAACTCCTGATTTTAGAAGTAGGTTACCTCAGAATGCCAGATGCAAGGTAGGACACCAGGATGCAGGTCTCTTGTTGTCTTGCCTGCTCCCTAAAGAATCTGGTGGGGCACTGTGATGTACAGGAAGCTGGACTAGATGGGCCTCTAGCCTGATCCAGGGGGCTCTTCTTATGTTCTTATGCTGAATATTTTAGTTCAGAGTAGTCGCATTATAGGCAATGGCTGTACTGTCACCATGTGATTTTCTATGGTACCAGTAACATTTTAAGGATTACTATAGGACTGGCATAGAGTATACTTACAGATGTTGTAAAGTGATGCCGTAATTAATCTGCAATCGCCTAATGAATAGCCAATTGACCATCTGGAGCAATCATATTCCATTAATAAGATTACTATGAAATAAATTGATATGGGCTGTGTCTCTGTTGGCAACCTTCAGTCTCGAAAGACTATGGTATCGCGCTCTGAAAGGTGGTTCTGGCACAGCGTCTAGTGTGGCTGAAAAGGCCAATTCGGGAGTGACAATCCTTTCCACACCGGGAGCAAGTGCAGTCTGTCCCTGGTCTGTCTCCCTGGCTATGGGCCTTCCTTCTTTGCCTCTTTGCCTCAGACCAGGGGTGCTCAAACTTTGAACTTTAGGGATGGTGGACCTTTAGCAAGTGTATAGAAGAGAGAATTTCAGCAGGTGCAACTTGTCATCCCACAGATGACAAGTTGCACCTGTCACTTGACAGATTCTCTCTTCTATACACTTCTATATATTCTATACACTTCTATATATTCTATATAAGAGAGAATATATAAGAAATTCTCTCTTCTATACACTTGTTAAAGGTCCAGCATCCCTAAAGTTGAAAGTTTGAGCAACCCTGCCTCAGACTGTTGGCCAAGTGTCTCTTCAAACTGGGAAAGGCCATGCTGCACAGCCTGCCTCCAAGTGGGCCACTCAGAGGCCAGGGTTTCCCACTTGGCTGTGTGTTCTGTGAACACACTATGAACACACAGAACACACTATGGGCTGTGTGTTCTGTGATTTACTGTGTTATTTTATGCATGTCTAATCAAAAGTAAGCCCCATTGAACTGAATGGAATTTACTCCCAAGTAAGGGCCCAATCCTATCCAACTTTCCAGCACCGATGCAGCCATGACAATGGGACGTGTGCTGCATCCTGCTTTCAGGGGGGCCAGTCACTGAGGCTTCTGCATTGTAAGGTACATGTGCTCTCTTACCTCAGGGTAGCACTGCAGCTGCATTGGCACTGGAAAGCTGGATAGGATTGGGCTTTCAGTGTGTGCAGGATTGCAGCCCTAGTCTACCACTGAAATGAAAGCATCAAAGTGGCTGGAACTCAAGCTAATCCAGATTGCAGCTTAATACTGTGACCATGGCTGTGCGAGACAAATGTTTGAGCAGTGGTACTCCATAATTTTGTGCCTTTTAATGACAGTGCTGACCTTTCAAGTCAACACAGAACAAACCAACACATCCAATCAACTTGCTCTGGAATGGCATGGTTCTGTTGCAAGACATTTGAAAGCACCCAAAGTAGAGAGTGCACCCACCTTAGTTCTCCTCGACGTGCTTTTCTCATGCGTCAAGTCCCAATTTAGTTTCTAGATAGGGTTGTGCCATTATCTCATTTTTTTCATTATTTAAAACTTGATTCACTTATGTGCCAATCCTGTTCATGGCGTACAACATTAAGGGCGCAATCCTAACCAGGTCTACTCAGACGTAAGTGCTATTTTGTTCAATGGGGCTTACTCTCAGGGAAGTGTGGTTAGGATTGCAACCTAAATCTCTCAATCTGCTACCTTACAGCCCAATCCTGAGCTGCCCAACACCCAGGGGAGCAGTGGCACCACAATGGTGACCGCTGCATCCTGAGTAGCTGCCAGTCGCTGATCAGGGGAAAAAGAAATTTGTCCCCTTTCCCCCAGTAAGGGAGCAGGCCCTGCAATGGGGCTACTCAAGTCTGCACTGGCTATTTAGCCGGTTGAGAGGTCGGCTAAAGTTGAGAGGTCTCATGCCTGGCCGGGAGGCCCGATGTGGGGTATTGGATCCACCCCCTCTCACCCCACTCCTTTCCCCCAACTGGGATGTCTTTGTTTTGCTCCCACCGCATGGAATGGCTCTGAAGGCAATGGGGAGGGGCCACTTGCACACTGTGGTGAGGCTCCCTGCAAAACCTAGCACTTTGCACAGCCTCTAGTTGTGCCACTGATACAGGCACAGACATCAACCCATCACCCAAACATCAGACAAAGCAGAAACGTTTTGAGCCCTTGCCAAAGGTAGACATAAGGCAGGCGCTGTTTCTTAATCCCCCTGGTAGGGAGTTCCAGAACTGTGGTGCCACTACGGAGAAGGCCCTTATGCCACCATCCCTCTAACTTGGGACAAAGGTGGCACTTGTAGGAGAGCCCCCTCAGATGACCTAAGAGGGCAGGTCGGAACATATGGGAGAAGGCAGTCCCTTAGATAACCTCGACCCAAACCGTGAAGGGCTTTACTGCCCATACGTCTGTGTTTCTGGTAGCTTCCAGTCTGCCTGTTCTGTGAGACTTGCACCTGACCATTCTGATATTAAAATAGGCAGCTTAGCTGATGAAAGAAAGCTGTAGCTCTCAAAAAGCAATGGGCAGAGTCTTGTTGTTGTTCAGTCCTTAAGTCATGACCGACTCTGTGTGACCCCCTGTCCAAAGTTTATCCAAATTCATGTTCATTGCCTCCGTGACACTATCTAACCATCTCATCCTCTGCCATCCCCTTCTCCTTTTGACTTCAATTCTTCCCAGCGTCAGGGTCTTTTCTAAAGAGTCCTCCTTTCTCATGAGATGACCAAAGTATTTCAGCTTCAGCTTCATCATCTGTCCTTCCAATGAACAGACAGGGTTGATTTCCTGTAGGGTTGATTGATTTGATCTCCTTGCAGTCCAGGGGACTCTCAAAAGTCTTCTCCAACACCAGGGCAGAGTCTACATGTCTCTGACTACATGACTGCATGTTCACTAATGACACTCTTGGTTAAGTTGAGGAGAAATCAGTTCAGTTTTCTCTTTTTTTTTCCCCCACAAAAAAAGCCCTGACCAGGTGTATCCTAGGCCCATTAAATATTCTATTTATATTTTCTCTGGTATTAACGTTCGTGTGCCTGAAATTTTGTTTTCTGAAGAGTGTTTTTACGCCACTCTTGAGGACTAGAATGGCATTTTCTAAGGTTCTTAATATTGATTCTGTTTTATGAGGAATATCTGTAATTTTCCTTATACGATTCAGGGCCCAATGCTATCCACTTACTACAGGACAGTGTGGCAGTGTGTGATTGATGCTGGAAAGTTGGATAGGATTGGGCCCACAGTTTTGGACATGGGAACAGATTGCCATATTCCTTGGGTGTTTCAGGATCATGTGGCTCCATGCTTGTGTAGGTCCTTGTGTTTGTTACATAAGAACATAAGAAGATCCCCACTGGATCAGGCCACAAACCCATCTAGTCCAGCTTCCTGTATCTCACAGTGGCCCAACAGATGCCTCAGTGACCACAAAAGACAACAAGAGACCTGCATCCTTATGCCCTCCCTTGCATCTGGCATCACTCATTGTTTTTGAATGTGCCAGTTGATATTGGAGAAGGCTGATGTTTGAATGATCTGTCTTTAGACAGGTGATTGGAACAGCCTGCCTTTCATCCTTGCTACATTGCTTGCTTCATCATTGCACAGTACTAGCCCCAAATAATGACATTAGCAGTTCTTGTCCATCTTCCATGACTGGGGGATTTCGTAAGAGTTTTTGCATGCTTTCCAACATCTGTGTGCTATAGGAGAAGGAAAAAAAACTGATGAGCAAATGCACTCAGGAGGTTGCACCAGAAATGGGTGATTCTTTTGGGTGAAACAAGTCTCTTTGATAATTTTGAACGCACTCTAGTGCTTGGTAATTCATGAAGAATTGCCAGTCTCCACTGAGGAAATCCCAGTCAATTTTCTCAGATGAAATATACTGTAGTCAGATGGGGCATTTAATCATCACTCCATTTTAGAAGGATATCAGTGAAATGAAAATGTGCTGGTGCTGTTTAAATAAAACTGTTTACAAGCCAAACTCATCAGCTGATGCACTTTTTAAAGCAATGTCACCTCACATTTAGGCTTGCGGGAGAAGCAATCTACTTAAACTGGATTTGAATGGTTAGAAAGCTGAAGTAGTTCCAGACACCTTGGCTATTCGAGGGCTCACACTCTTTCTACCTGCCAAAGTGAATTTGAACTGGATTCCGTACGTGCTGTCAAATCCACAACTGAGTGTGTCCTTCATCCAGAGAACTTCGACCAAGAATATCATTCAGCAGGTGCCCCTCCTCGCGCTGCCTCCACCACGGCCTGAAATTAGTTGATATAGCAGAAAAGCAAAAGTGACAGAATGTGGGAATGCTGCTGTTTGTCTCTCTGTGACGGGAAGGAATGGCTTAAGGGGCAATTCCCTGGTGAAAAAAATTGAGAGAAATGTCCACCTCCCAAGCACAGGCAGAGACAATCGGAAAGTTTGGCTCAACTTGTCCAGGATTGTATTGGATTTTCTATCGTTTATTTTCTTTATGCAACAATCAGATGGTTGTTTTTTTTTAATCTTCTGAAAATAGCTGACTGCAGAAGCGTAGCTGGGGGAGGTCCGGTAAGTATGGCAGGCATCATAGCATGCTGTGTAAGTGTCCACACCGCCTAGCCTCCTACCTGTACACTTAGATCAGGGGTGTCCAAAGTTTTTGGCAGGAGGGCCACATCATCTCTCTGACATCGTGTCGGGGGCCGAATTAATTTACATTTCAAATTTGGATAAATTTACATAAATGAATATATTAAAGATGAACATATGAATGAATGAAGTAATAGCTCAAGGTCTATAAAAGGCCTTGCACAAAGCAAGGCCGGCCTTTCCTTTGCTGCCGTTACTGCATCACAGACGTGAAACAACAAGCAGTGGAGGGAACCCTCATCCCACAGCTCACGCGAGAGGCCAAACAGTTGCCCTCACGCTGGGAGCAGTTGCATCGGGCCAGTGTGGGCTCCAACAAATTTCCGGAGGGCCAGAGACTTATTGGAGACTAGGGGCCCCCTGAGGGCCGCATTGAGAGGCCTTAAGGGCCGCAAGTGGCCCCAGGGCCGCGGTTTGGGCACCCCTGACTTAGATCATCTGGGGGGGCCCTTTTGACTGTGCCACCACCAAGAGAGGTGAGAGGGGCGGCGGCCAGGAAGAGGGCCTTCTCAGTGGTGGCCCCCGAACTTTGGAATACCCTCCCCTTAGAATTGAGAACTGCTCCCTCGTTGCTAACACTTCGGCGTGGACCGAAGACCTTTTTATTTCAAAAAGCTTTTAACTGTTGACAGGCTGGCTGGCTGCCTTTCTCCTTTTATATTAGAATCCACGGGGTTTGTTTTAGATGTTTGATTATTTGAAAATTGTTTTAATTATTGTTTTTAATTGCTAATTTTGTATTTTTAATTGTTGCAGGCCGCCTTGTGTGCCCATGGGGCAAAAAGGCGGGATATAAATCAATAAAATAATAATAATAATAACATCAAATGGCTCTGATGGTGGGAGGAAGGGCCATTTTCATGGTGTATTGAGGCATCTGCTGTACTTACCAGGCTGCCCCCTTCTCTAGGTATGTATGTGGCTGGCCTTCAGGTACTGTAGTATGATTTTTGGGTCAAAGAGTGCTGCCACAAAGACTCAAAAATGAAGGTGAATGGGGGACAACTTCACATTTATCCAGGCTTTATTTAGTATGCCCCTTCTCAAAAGAAGGCAATAAAAATGCCTGATTCCCATAGCTACGGCACCTGACTTCAGAATACACTGTTGGGCAAGGTTATTGTATCTGATAGTAATATTCTTTTTTTATTCAGCAGTCATAATGACTGCTTCTGATCTTGGAAATCTGTAAATATACTCCATTTTCATATGAATCAATATGATGCAATTGCTTCAGACAGCAAATTCCAGAGAGGGTGCCATGCCATTTTCCCGCTTCCGACGTCTATCTCTGTGTGTCTTTTCTAATTATTTATATTATTGAGATCCATTCTAAAGCAGGGGGCAGCCATTTTCGCCTCTCGCTTAAGGCTTGTTCCTTCCACATCTTTTCGACGTTAGCCACATACATTATTCCCAGTATCCTAACATTTATCACGTGTCTCTCATAAAGGCCATGCCAATGACACTTCATACAAAATCATTTCCTCATATCTGAACATCTTGATCACCCAAGTCGTATGGAATAATACATTTTTTCCTGAACTAGCTGTGTGGTTTTATATCAGGCTTCCAGTCAATTTCCTTCTGACAAATGTAACTTAAATATTATAAAATATTGTGGTTTAAAGTTTTTGCAAATGGATTATTGTAATAGTTGTTTATTTATGCCTTGATCCTATGGGCCACTGCGCTCACAAATAAGTCAACACAGTGGAGTTAATAATCACTTTGCCGAAGTAATATCAAAATCAGTGCTTTTGCACTAATTTTGCCAGCCAGCCAGAGTGTTCTGCCAGAGTCCCAGTCCAAGCTCCGCCTGGAGAATTAGGCCCACTTTTAGTTGATTAGCTCCCCTTCTTTCCTCTTGGTCCTCAGCAGGTCTTGGGCACAGCAGCCAAACACCAATCTTAGTGTCTCCAGTAGTTTCTGCTCCAGCAGCTTTCAAAGTCCATTCACACATCAGTCCATTAACCATCAATTCCTCAGTCCATTAATCCAGTCTGTCCTTCCTTAAGCTTTCCTCCTTCTGCTACCCACACCAAACTCTCCCTTCATCAGGTGCTTTTATGCCTGATGGACCTATTGCCTTCAAGTGGCTGCAGTTGTGCAGCACACTCTCTGCAGGGGATGCCCAGGGCTTACCCTTAAAGGGGCCACTGTTGACACCACATCCTACCTCCTTGCCAGATCTTCTGCGATTCCAATACACAGAGCAGACCACTGAATGAGTGCTGCTGTCAGGTCTATGTTCTGGATAAGGCAGAAACACAGCCAACAAGGTGGTTCAGGAACAGGTGCAGATTGCTGGAGTCAGCAGGATCAGCAAACACCTGTGACTGCCTCACCCTGGGTGTGGCATAGCCTACACTGATTGGCCACTCCAACTACTTAATGTTTGGTCTGTTGAGCTTCCAGTGCAGCAGTGGGAGTGTAGTGGGAGTCTACTGAACTGCTGCCAGTAACTTGGGAGGCTGGATGTGAGTATATACATGTTGTTACTG
This sequence comes from Tiliqua scincoides, assembly GCF_035046505.1. Classification (NCBI taxonomy): domain Eukaryota; kingdom Metazoa; phylum Chordata; class Lepidosauria; order Squamata; family Scincidae; genus Tiliqua; species Tiliqua scincoides. Next base: position 10,518,777 of record NC_089821.1, read on the forward strand.
ACTATGGAATGAACTTTGACTGTGTATCTTGGAAAACTGATTTGGATTTGTTGTTTATGGACTGACCGCTCATTGTGCTGACTAGAACTGTTTACTGATTATTCTACTTGTGATAACCCTTGCTCTGAAATATAACCACTGCATTCAAAGAACTCTGCTGGTGTATGCTGTTTTGTGTGCCTGCTCATCCAAGTTTCCATACAACTCTTTACCAGACAAAGGGTTGCAACTCTAACAGCTGCTACTGCTGGATACTAGGAATCATGACAATTGACAGGTCTGGCATTCCAGCATCAAACATATCTATAGGAGATGCTTCATTGTCCACTGATTTGACTCACCACTGATACCGGGATCCACATTTAAATGTCTTGTAACTAGGAAAATAAGCACCATAATCCAATTTCCTACCTTCATGCTGTTAAATTGCACCAGTTGCAAGCTTTTCAGGTTAAAGATAGCTTTAAAGACCCACTTCTAGGTTTCTTGCTCCTCCAGTCTCACTCCAGAATCCATTGGTATAGACTCTAAACTGCATTCAGTCACTAGGATGGAGTGAATAATGGAATCTAATGGAATGAAAACATTAAGAGCAATGGAGGAGCAAGAAACCCAGAAGAGGGTCTTTAAAGCTATTGCTTTAAAGCTAAAGCTATTTAACCCCTGCTAATTGGGTAAGAGGCACTTTTTCAAGTGGGTGCTCCTTTTTTTTGCAGGGGGAGAGTAACTGGTCCACCTTACCCCAGCAGTGTCTTTTCTAGTGGCTGTCTGCTGGTGTTCTTTTGCATCTTTTTAGATTGTGAGCCCTTTTGGGACAGGGAGCCATTTAGTTATTTGATTTTTCTCTGTAAACTGCTTTGTGAACTTTTAGTTGAAAAGTGGTATATAAATGCTGTTAATAAACACTGTTAATAATATTTGTCCACTGATTTGGTATTCACTGATTTTTTTTTTAATCCACTGACAATTCCGGAATGGAACCACAGTGGATAATGAGGCATGACCTTCCATTGTATGACATAAATAGAAGTAGAGTCAAAATGGGAAGAGAAGATTCAACTAGTTCAAAAGTTTGTGTTTTTTTTTCAGCCAGCTTTGATGGTGCAAAGCCAAGTAGTGGGTAAGTATTTAGGGTTGCAATTCACTTACTGCGGAGTCAGTGGCATTGAATGGAATGAGGCTTGCCTAGGATCACGCTGGATGGGTCAGAATGGGGTTGAAACTGATATGAAGGATTGCACAAAAGACCTTCCTATAGGAAACCTGCAGTGAGGTGAGGGAGGCCCAAATGTGAGCAATGAAATTAAGATACATTACTTCAAATCTCAAAGATTGCCATGGTGTTAGCAATGCTTTGTACCTGAGAATAAGGGATTGTGGCTCCTCTCCATCCATTGGTTATGGCTACGGTTTTCTTTTTCCCAACACTCGAGGAACAGTGTTAATAATAAAATCTACTTGGGTATTTAAGCATAAGGCTTTATTTTGAAATGTTTCTTGGACGCTGAGAATAATTTAGAATGCAGAGTCACCTGTGTGGTTGTTGGGAAACAGCATCGGTTTAGTAAGTGAGAATTTGTGACCGCCAATGCTGTTATTACTTTTGTCCGTGTCCCCTCCTTGTGACATATCAGCGGGAACAAATGCAGTCAGCAAAGTATCGTTTAATGAAACCTTTGCAAATCCACGGCAACATTCATCTAAATGAATCTCTCTCCTGCCTAAATGGGTAATATTGAAGCACAAATATTTTTGTGTTTGGGAGAGATTCTCTGGGGACGGGCGCACATAAAATGGAAGCTGCGTGAATAATGAGTGACAGTTTCTTAAAGGTTAATATTTTCTTTAATCTATTTCCATAACAGGGAAAAGAGGGGAGAATGGTGTGCTAAACACAAGGTGTGCTTTTGGGATTAGACGAAACAATCTCTGCTGTTATGTATATCTATCCAGGACCATGGGGAACAGTATGAATACCACAAACAAATTTTATTGCATTGCATGAAATATAGAAGTGCCTTAAATATGTTTTCCTCTGTTATTAAAAAAAGGGAAAGTAAAAGGATGGAGGAATCTTTCCAATTTCTTCTTACACCTAAAAGTAAAACTGCCCTTAATGCTGGACTAGGTTCTTTGATTGTCATGTAAGGTAATGAAACCATTAAATGCACAGTATTAAGAAGAGACAAGATGCAATTAGCCAAGAAATTACTCTGATCTCGGTGACATTTTCAAAAAATCATAATACAATATACATCGGAGGACATGATTGACAGACTAATCCAGTTTTGATGGAATGTAGTCCACATACTGAGAGTAAAGCAGTACATGGCCAGATAAAACTCACAGCTGTGGATCCCTGATATGTCCTTACAGCCTTGTCACCCTGGAAATTCCTCAGGTTTAAAAGATGATGAAAGTATCGACCATTAATGACAGGATCATCTCCTACCCTGAAATAAAATGTACTAATCCCTTTTGCTAGGTCTATGAATTCCTAATATAAATTATATAAACTCTGGTAATTCATCTCTGTTAGCACAGTTGTGTTTGGAAATTGTACAGCAGTCTTTGCCCTGTTTGAAATGCTAGATGAAAGCAAGACATGTTCGTTTAAGCTGCAGCATAAAGTAATTTAACACAGGGAACAGAATAACTTCTGGATAATGAGCACGAGATATGAAGAAAAAGAAGAAGGGAATTCTAAAGTTCTGAAGTGGTGGGAGAGATTCATCGAAGGAAAGGGCCAGCAAAAAAAGAAAAATTAGAAATAGGGTTAAACGTGGCTGTGTGTGTAAGGTGATTTAGTGGCTGAGTGAAACATGGAATAGGGGATGACTTCAAAGGAAAACTCACAATGGCTGCATATGTCTCACAAATAATTTGGACTAGAACCTCTCCATCACATTTAGATAATAATTAAAGTAGGAAAAAGTGGGACCTTTGGACAATGCTATAGATGCGGGAGGATTCATTTACATATTCATTAAAATAGCATTATAAATGACTGCCAATTTAATGTGCCCATTCCTTTGCATCACCAATAGTGTTATAGGGTGTGTGTGTGTTGCAGATACATATATTTTCCTACACACACACACATTCAAAAGTCTCCACTAGTTGTTCTAGATGAGATTGGGTTAAAATCCATGTGTTCTATGGGACATGCCTTCCACCTGCAAAACACTTCTTATAAAATTTTACACCCTCAAATCACATGGCAGAAAGGTGGGGTTGCAAACAATTCACTTTTTGTGAATGCAGCGTAGACTAAATTTGCAATTTTTGTACAGTTGTGTCATGACAGGGAAAGAAAATGTTACACGCAGGTGTCATTGTGAATGCATGCATTTTATTCTGTAGACCAGTGTTTCTCAAACTGAGGGTCAGGACCCACTAGGTGGGTCGTGAGCTGATCTCAGGTGGGTTTCTATTCATTTCAATATTTTATTTTTAACATATTTGACTTGATGCTGCAATGACATGAGACTGCACAGGAGAAATATAACAGATCTGTACTTTTAACAGGTTACTCTGTATATGCTCTTAACAACGATAGTAAATGGGGTTTACTCCTGGTAAATGTGGGTAGGCTTGCAGCCTAGGATTGTTAAAAAATTTTCCTGCTTGATGACATTACTTCTGGTCATGACATCACCTGACAGATTCTCATTATAAAAAGTGGGTCCTGGTGGTATATATAAATCTGTAAATGATAGATAGATAGGGAGGCAGGGACATATTCCTTATATGGAGAAAGATTGTAGGGCTACAGAATATTTATTTATCTTGTGTTAAATCTATGGTGTTCAATGATAAGCTTTCCATGTGCTAGATTCTGATCATAGGAGTTGCCAGACATTTGCACAAACACACACATGCTCAGACACACAAACAAAGCCTAATCTGATTTGCTGCTTCGAGATCAACACTTTAGGAAGTAGAACAAGAGAGATTCCGTCCTTTTATGTCAGCCTAGCACTGCTTTTTTCACTTATGTTCAAAATCATTGTAGTGAGATCAAAAGCTAACAGTATACGTAAATTCCCACAACCTGTGGGATTAAAGGCATTCCACAAGTATGATGGGTTACAGCAGCCTGAAACGCTCCAAACTTCTGCTGGAAATCTGAGTCAAACCACAGCTGATTGCATGCCATTCAGCAATCAACCTCAAATAACTTTGAAGTGGGGGGGGGGGGAAAGTCAATGTAACTATTACTTGTGAATGCTAGCATTTGAATTAAAAAATGGAAGCACTGCTTTTGAGGAATTGTTTTATTTATGTAGCACTTTAGTGCTACAAAATGCTTCTGATACATTAGATACCTTACAGCTCTGTAGGGTACATCAATATCCCTTCCCCCCCAAAAAAAAAACTGACATAAAAAGCTGCCAAGTCAGGCCACTGGGTCATCTAGTTCACTCTTCTCAACACTGACTGGAAATAGCTCTTCAGGTTTGCAAATAAGGGTCTTTCCCAACCCTACTTGAAGACACCAGGGATTGAACCTTAGACTTTCTGGATGAACAGTATGTATCTCTTCACTGAGCTACATCTCCTCTTGAGCTAAACTTGTATCGCCATTGAGCACTAACTTCCCTAGCGGTGAGTGGACCCAAGATGGGTTGTATCACCTTCTGGTGGAGAGAGATTTATCTTCAGGCCTCTGTGATTCTATACTGCAGTGTAGACAGAATCATGTAGGCAGAAGAAAAAAATACAGTGCTTTCTATTTTTATTTTTTTTTAAGTCATTTCACAAGACCAAAATGCTTTGATGTGAGTTTAGGATCCCTGATACTCCTCAAAAGGGTCTTCCAGCCTAACACACTCATCAGAACTTCCGAAACCAAAAAGTCTGGTTTCAATCATGGGGAAATGCCATTCTTCCCTTTCCCATGAATTTTTTCTTTCCAAATGCTGAAGCCTGCTCACACAAGGTGCTGCAAACTTAATTTACACACAAAATGATTTCTCCTGGCTTCCTGAAAATCTTTCTGAAAACAGCTTCATGCATTGCTTACACCAGTTCAGTTTGACGATCCCCTGAATACAAAAATGCAGTACAAAATCCAGAGCATGTCTATTTAAATCTGATTAAGGCTGAAATCCTATGCACACTTTCCTGCCTTATACCAAGTAAGTAAGCCCTATTGAAGACTATGGGGCTTACTTCTGTGTAGACAAGCATATGATTGTGCCCTAAACCTCTTTAAAACTTAATGTAAATATACGCTGCCTCCCAAATTAGGCAGTTTTACAAGTGCACAAAAATGTTGTCCGTCCGTCCGTTCGTTCGTTCAAAAGCTCGGGTGATGTTTTCCTAGGTTTCCGGTCTTTGTTGTTTATGCTGTTTCTAGAAAACAGAGGCCATTTTTAGCATGCCGTTAGGTTACCGAAATCATGAACCTTTGAGAAATATGAAAGAGTAAAGGTATTAACAAGTGACAGCACCCAGTGTGAAAATTCTGTTATTTTGCTTTGCAAGAATTGCTGGGGGTGGGGCCAGGAGGAAGAGAGGGTGGTAAAAAAGGGGCAACAACTAATAATGACGCTGTCATCTATTCAAATTATAGGCTATTAAACCAAAATTCTAATTAAGATAAGATGCAATACATGGAAAGCTGAGTGTGTCTTCCAATCCTGGGGATTTCTCCACCACTCTCTTTCTGTTCATAATATAAACACCAACATTCCCTATTAACTGGGCAAAGGGTTATCTGATGGTGTTCTCTCTGGTTAGCAGGGATATAGCAACTGTACCTATTCAATCCAGCATAATGTTCCCCACCTGCAGTGTCTGCCTTGTGTGTTTTTCTTAGACTCTCAGACCTTCGGAGCAAGGAAACTTTTTCCCCATTTATTAGCTACATAAACTGCTTTGTGAACTTTTTGGTTGAAAAGAAGCATATAAATATATTTAATAATAATATCAGAAGTGACACTATATGTGACAGTAGCAAACCTATATTCCTAAACTCTACATTTGCAGAGGCAACTCAAATGTGGACTGAAGTGGGGTTGATGTGTGTATGTGCATGTGCAATGGGTAGAGGTGGGAGAAGGTGGTTTTATTTTTTCGTGGATTTTGGTGTTTTCCAAAAGTTAGACTGCAGAAAGCAGTGTTATGTGTTTTTATTCAAAATTTACATTATAATTATAAACTAATTGCTTTAAAAGTATACTAGGTAGGTGATATAGTGTCAGCAGATGCAGCCACAGTCATTACCCAAAGAATAAATAAAAACCAAATAAAATGGGGTTTTTTGCCTTATTTATTTATTTATTTATTTATTTATTTATTTATTTGCAAAAATGAGAAGTACAGAAAGTGGTGTTATAAGTTTTTATTTTGTTATCCCTGTTTTCTCCCATCTCTAGCAATGGGTACACTGCTTTTTTATGGAATTCTTTCTCATCACACCTTTTCAATTACAAATGAGTTTATATAAAATTAATTTTCTTATTCTTTTTTTAGTTTGATTATGATAGGACATGGTTTGGGGTGTGTGTGTGTGTGTGTGTGTGTGTGTGTGTGTGTGTGTGTGTGTGTGTGTGTGTGTGTGTGTGTGTGTTTACTATCACATTGTGAAGAAGTTTTTATTCTCTTAAATTAAGGTAATGCAGGTGCCTTCTTAAATTCTTCCTTCTAGAAGATATTGCAGTGTCTGACTGGCTTTTCCAGAGCTCTAAATAACCCTTCTACTCACTATTTCAATTGTTTTTCTTTACCATCATCAGCTATATCTTCATGGCACTGTATTCTTAGCAATGATGAAGAACATCAGCCACTTCCTTTGCAAACTTGCTGCTTGGGGATGATGATGATGGCATGATATATAATAAGAGAAAACATTTTGCTTTCTGTTTTCAAGCACTGCACAAACCCACAACCTCATGAGCTATACGGAGGGGGGGGGCAAAATCATTTTCTGTTGAAAGGAGAAAACATGAGCTACAGACCCCCCAAAAGATGGAGAATTAAGAGGCAGCTTATATAATTAGCACAAATGGAAAAGAAGACCTTCCATCTGCTATTTTGGGGGGTGGGGTGGGGGCTGGGCTGGTGGGGTGGAGAGAAAAATCTTGTTCACTTTAAAGAAATGTTAAATACTTTTTTTTCCTGTCAACGTTCGAAATAGCTATTTGACAGGGTTGTTATGGCTAATTAATTACTTTCATTTGGTCTAAGTTGTATACTCGAAGATGAATTGTACATGATAATAAGGCAAGGCTGTGTGAGGAAGACCTTTGGTAGTCTATACAGTGTGCTACCTCATTACAGAACTAGCTATCTGCTGGAAGCCTGACATTGAAAGGTACCACACATCCCATAACGCCCTCCCCTAACTGAGATGATTGTAGCTTCTTCCTAAAAGTGATGATTAGGAGAGAGAAAAGCAAAACGGGATGCAGTATGAATATTTCATGTAAATGCAAGAGGCACTTACTGGACGAATAACTTGATTGATGCGAGAGTGCCTCTAAATGCCTTGACATTGAAGGGTTTCGGCTCCCCTTTGCACAATGAATGCTTCAAGAGCGGCAGTTAATATTAGAATATAGCTGTATTTAGCTGGAGAGCTCTTTATTACTGGCTGATATTAAACAAGACCATAGGCCTCAGGTTGCCGTAAGTGAATCTAGATAAAAAAGGAGTTAGTAGAAATTTGCGGAAGATCAGATCCTTAACCCTCCTACCCACAGCCAGCCCCTCAATTGCTTAATTCAGTTTAAGTTCTTTTCTACCTGGAGGTTAAGCGACAAAGGAATAGAGACAGGTTGCTTTACAGTATCTACCTACTAAGACAAAGACTAGAAACGACATGGAAATATAAATGAAGAGAGGTGGATTTTCTTTCCTTCCTCCCTAAAACCAGGGAATCAAAATAAATACTCAGTCATTATTCATAGTGAAAATTACTTGCTTTCCAAAAGGATGCTTTAAGCCATCAGGAAAAAAAAAAGCAGAACAATTCCTCCACTGAATGGCTCTTTTTTTTCCCCCCTGCCTTTCACAGATAGTACTGTAGAAGCAAAAATCATGCATGTGAATCATCCTGTGAATTCTCCCCTATGAAAGAATAATATTTCAAAATCTGGAAGTAAAATGTTTAGTAAAGAGGGTGATATGATGGTCATAACAGGCTTTTCCCCCCTCTTCCTGTTGACAGAATAAATTATCCTAAGAAGGGGAAGCATCATTATTAGTCTAGATCAGGGGTGTCAAAGAAGGCCCCCAGAAGCAATTTCTCTGGCCCACCATTATAACTGGGCTCTCTCTTATCTTGAAAATATGAGCAGGATTTGCACATTTTCTCTTCTGTCACTTGCAACTAAGGAATTTCTATGTGAGAACAAAGTGCTTATTTCTGGCCATCATCTGCTTACTGATGTCACTTCCAGCCCTCAGCTGGCACCATGAATGCTGACTTTGGCCCACTGTATGAAACGAGTTTGACACTCCTGCCTAGACGGTTTAAATAAAAACCCAAAGGCACACCTCCTGTTCACACTGCAGAGAATCTGGAATAAAATGTTCACAGTGAAGTGTGGTTGAATTCTTCTTGAACATATACTAGCATAAGGCCTGGTTTAGAGCCCAATCCTATCCTCTCCCCCTCCCAACTGGTGCAGCCGTGCCAAAAACATGCCTGCTGCACCCGGCAGGAGGGACGGATCAGGAGGCTTCAGGGGTAAAGAGGATTTAAACCCCTTTACACCTCTGTTAGCCTTCCGCTATGCAATTGGTCTTTTTGGATCTGCCCCAGCAAAATCGCTGGCGTGAATTCAAGAAGAGAAAGGGGCGGAGCGGCTGCTGAAAAGGGGGATAGGATCCGGGGCTTGCCATCGGATTCAACCCTTCCCATATCCTCCCCACTCATTCCTCCCAACCCCTCCTCATTTCACCCCCTCTCCTCCCCTGCTTTACCTGCTCCATTGGGTGGCAGGCAATACACAGCAGAGCTCTGTCAGTGGCCATTTTCCAACAGCAGAACTCACTTCCACTGTCACAAAAGGCTGATGCGACAGCCCAATAGGATCAGCCTGTTTATGACCTCCACATTGTCCTGGGCACATGCCAAATTACTAGGCAGAGGCATGAGTGCAGTTTAAAAACAAGGCCCTATCAAAATTAATTCTTGCTTTCCTGATGTCTTCTGCCACGTTCCTTTGGAGTGTCCAAACTTTTGGCAAGACGGCCGTATCGCCTTTCTAATGCTGTGTCGGGGCCTGGCACATAAATTTGAGTAAATTTATGTAAATTTACAAAGATGACTATATTAGAGGTGAAACTCATATGAATGAATGAAGGTCTTGCAATAGCTCAAGGTCTATAAAAGGCCTTGCACAAAGCAAGGCCGGCCTTTCCTTTGCTGCCGCTGCTCCATCACAGACGTGATACAGCAAGCAGTGGAGGGAGCCCTTGTCCCAGAGCTCACATGAGAGGTTGAACAGTCACCCTCAGGCTGAGAGCAGTTGCCAACACAGGCTCCAGCAAAGGGCCAGAGGCTCACTGGAGACTGGGGCCTCCCCAGGGGTCGGATTGGGAGTCCTTGAGGAACGCAAGTGGCCGCCAGGATGGGATTTGGGCACCCCTGCTTTAATATGTCCCACACAGCTCAAAAGACAAGGAAAAAATTCCTTATTACATCTTTAGAGAACATCAAGTATGTCCTAATGCTGCTGCTGCTGCTGCCACTTTATTGAAGAAGACAGTCCAATTCTGAAGCCAGAGCTGAGCCTTGGGTCAATCCTGAAGCCGGTGGTGCCCTGGGCTCCAGTGGCACCACAATGCCAACCACTGGCTCCTTGGGTGCTGCGGCTAACTGCCGGGATCTCCTTGAGGGACAGGAGCATTCACTCCCTTCTCCCAGGAGGACAGCCTCAGCGTTACAAAGAGGAAGCCGTGTCACCACTGATGGTAAGTGAAGCCACCGGTGGCAATGGGGTTCCTCAGCTCTGCCCCCATGTTTTAATGGACACAGGAGTTGATGGGGCCCATGTCGGGCCGCCCGGCTTGCAGAGGTGTTCGGAATACGGCAACAGATGCTGCTGCCGACTCCACCCCCTCAAAGACCTTATCCTTCCCTCCCCCCACCCAGTCCCACCCTCCCCAGACCTTTCCCCACCCAAAAACCCACACTGCCACCCAGTGGTTTCACTTACCATCAGTGGTGAAATGGCGTCCTCTTTGTAGCGCTGAGGCTCAGAGCCCACTATTTGTCAGGCACCGCAAACATGTTCACAACGTTTGAACATTACGAAATGTTCACAGCACCCTTACGGCATGTTCACAACACCTGAAACCGGTGCGGAAGTTCAGCACCGGTTTCAGGATTGGGCTGTCAGTCTTCTTTAATAAACTGGTTGGCAACCTTTCAGTCTCGAAAGACTATGGTATAAGCCTACAGCACCCGGTATTCCCAGGCGGTCTCCCATCCAAGTACTAACCAGGCCTGATCTTCCTTAGCTTCTGAGATCAGACAAGATCGGGCATCTGCAGGGTAACAGTTGCTGCCGCTTCTTCAATCAAGTCCTGAGCAGTTCCCAGCTATATACAAACCTGTATGTGCTAGCTCAGGCCTGCATCTGGTCTTGCCTGTACAGCCAATTTTGGTCTACCTGTGGTTGTGTGTGTGTGTGTGTGTGTGTGTGTGTGTGTGTGTGTTTCCCTTACACATGCTGAATCTTGTAGCTCTCTGACGCTTCGATAAAAAATTCATAGACCATTCAAGTTAAGTTTGTACTGGTGGATCAGGTCCGCAGAGTGAGCTACCGCAGGAAGACAGAACAAAGAGAAGCCAGCCTCTTTTTAGGACACAATTGGTCCTGCCAGGAACATACTCCGGAGACAAGGCAGGGATGATCAGGCATATAAAAATGTGTACCGCTGCTCAATGGGAGACGAGTTCCAGAACGTTGGATGTCTTTGTTATTAAAATTAAACACATCTTTAATCAAAGACATCATGAATAGTCATGCGGCTTTCTCTAATAATCACGAACTCGGAATCAGAGCTGTGGAATTTGCCTCCTTGCTTTGGCCGTGCTGCTGTTGCTCCCTCTCACCGAGGCAGAACTGTGTGAAGTGAGCCTCAAGCTGTTCAATGTGTACCTTTATTCAGTCACTCGAAGGGCCTGTTCAACCTGTCAGTCAAACGGCTTGAAGAAACCACATGCTGTACCACCCGGCCACCCCACCACCAGACCTGGTTTGCCTCCAAACATTGGGCTTAATCTACAAATAACACACATTCACATATTCTATGCGCAGAGGCACACTAACCTGCCATCATCATTTATTTCTTTGCTTCTTTATTTAATCAGATTTCATCTTCCATTGACTCTGGGAAATGAACAAACTGGGTTTTAACCCTCCCCAAATCCTGATTGAGGGCCCAATCCTATCCAATTTTCCAGTGCCGGTGCAACTGCGCTAATGGGGCATGCATTGCATCTTGTCATGGGGCAGAAGTCACAGAGGCCTCCTTAAGGTATGGGAACGTTTGTTCCCTTACCATGGGGCTGCATTGTAATTGCACCGGGGCTGGAAAATTGGATAGGATTGGGCCCTGTGATGGGTAACAACTGTTCAATATCCTGCACTTAGAACTGTTGGGCTCTGTGTACATACTCAGCACTGTCAGGTGGCAGTAGGGTTAGTCTGGACTTATTATTAACAGTAGACTTGGGCCCAAATCCTAGCCAACTTTCCATCACTGGCATAGTGGTCCCAATGGAACGTGTGCTGCATCTTGCAGTTGAGTGCAAATGTTCTTCTTTGGAGAAGAACTCATGGAGAAGACTCATGGGCAGGAGGTCTGGTCTAGAGGGTAGAGCCTCCGTCTGCCTGAAGATAACATCCACAAGGTCGCCAGTTCGAGGCCACCGGCACCGTGCGACCTTGGAGCAGCTGACAAGCTGAAGCCGAGCAATTCCATCTGCTCGGAGCATGGGAGGATGGAGGCCAGAATGTGAAGCCAGATCGGAATGAAACACCTTGAATGTAGTAGTTCTTGAAAGAAAGAACCTCTTTGAAATTGTAAAAATCCCTATTTAAATAGGGATTTAGATAAAGCCTGCCTATGTAAACCGCCTTGAATAAAGTCTTGAATAAAGACCAAGAAAGGCGGTATATAAATACCTGTTGTTGTTGTTGTTGTTATTATTGTTATTATTATTATTATTATTATTATTATTATTATTATTATTATTATTATTATTATTATGGAGGCCTCCATAATAATAAGGGAATATTTGTTCCCTTACCTTGGAGCTGCGTTGCCCTTATGTCGGTGCTGGAAAGTGGGTTAGGATTGCACCCTTAGACTGGTGTTAGACTAGCCCCAGTCCGCATTCATTTTGCCCAACAGTGACCACAGCTGGACTCTTAGAGTCCCCACTTAAGGTTGCTCATCTCCCGTCATGGATCATGTAGCTGTGGTTGGTCTGCACCACATCAGTTGCATGCAAGTGTTATGGAACGCCACCACTGAACAGGCTTCTTCTTGGGCTATATGATGTTTGAATTAGCCCTACAGCCTCTTGCGATGGTCTCTTCTGACCACGTTTGCCACAAGGTGGTGAGTCACTCTGCTATCTGCTGGAACTGCCGCTGATGGGTATTCAGGAAAGCAGCGTCACATTTTGATGCCACGGTTAGATATGTATGAAAAGAGATGCCTTCAATTTTATCTCAGTAGTATAGATCAATTTTCAGGACAGAGTTCCTAACAGTGTATTCATAGGCTGGGTACAAAACCAATTTTATCTGCTTCAGTGGTGTGTGAACTGTATAAGGGAAGACATCTCTTTACTCTCTGATAGCTTATCTTCCCTGGTGACCATTTATGCGTGCTCTTGTAAATATACATATTTTACGGGGGGGGGGGAGAAGAGAAAAGCTCTTTAAACTATCCTTTGAGATGACCTTGAAAGAAGAACATTTGAATCTTCAAGGAAATTAGCAGCAAAGTGTGTTTGGGTAATGATTGGTGGGGTGAGAAATGCCACTCAAAGCAGTAGAAATAATCACTGAAGCCGGCTATTTAATAATACGGGTCTCTCATAAAGGCAGGTTTTGACGAGGAAGTATAAAAGGGGTGGGGGCGGGGGGGGGCAGAAATACCACTTCAGGCTTTGAAAATTTTCCATCCAACCAGGAAAGCTCTGAAATGTCTCTCCTCCCAAGTCAAGGCTGTTGTTGAAAAACAATAATGAACGTGATCTAAAGGACATCAGAGAATCTTTCATCTTCTGGGTCTCTTAATTGATAACAATGTGGGAAAAATTTAGTTTTTCTAACTTAAGTTAAAGACTCTCTCTCTCTCTCTCTCTCCCCTATATCTATATATTCTTTTGTTGAACATACATTGTTGGTGGCAACCTTCAGTCTCAGAAGACTCTGGTATCGCGCTCTGGATGGTGGTTCTGAAACAGCGTCTAGTGTGGCTGAAAAGATCGATTCGGGAGTGACAATCCCTTCCACAACAGGAGCAAGTGCAGTCTGTCCCTGGTCTGTCTCCCTGGCTATGGGCCTTCCTTCTTTGCCTCTTTGCTTCGGTCTGTTGGCCAAGTGTCTCTTCAAACTGGGAGATGCCATGCTGCACAGCTTGCCTCCAAGCGGGCCGCTCAGAGGCCAAGGTTTCCCATCAGGTGAGGTCCAATACATTATATTGCATTTATTTATTTATTTATTTATTTATTTATTTATTCTTTTGTTGAACATTCCTAACTTTTTTCAATTCCTACTTCCCCATTCTGATGTTTGCCAAACCAGCTTCAGCCTACTAACCAACCAACCTTTAGTTCTTTGCAAACTGTCACTCCTGGCACAGACAATTTAATATACCTTTCAGAAGCAACTTGAGCTCCTTCACGCCATTCCACAGCACAGGCATGACCTTTGTACTCCAGTACTTGTTTTGTTCTCGGGCTGCTCAAAAATTCATCCCGTGTTACAAAAGTACTTATTGTTTATTCCTCAGCATTCCAAATAAATGCTGCTTGTATTCGCATTTGCATTGTGGCGTAGGGTACCTGGAAGAACTGGATCCAAATTATCTGCTTAACTTGTTGACCTTATTTAGGACCCAATCCTATGCAGGGCACACTGGCTCACCGTTCACCTCAGCGCCAGTGGCGCACCAGAGCTCCACCGCTCAGTAGTTGCATAGTTGCACCGCTCCATGCCCAACATGGAGGCTCTTAATTCTACACTGACCCTTGGGTTGCTGTAGGATCGAGTAGCCCCATTATGGGGCTACTCGCCTTACCCAGGGGAAGGGGAAAAAAGTCCCCTTCTCCCGAGGAGGCAGTGGTGGCTGCCTGGGGTGCGTTGGATGGCGTGGTGGTCATTTTCAACGCAGCTTCAGCCCTGCATGCCAGGCAGCTCAGGATGGGGCTGTTAATTGTTGACCTTGAGCAAATGGCTAAGCTTCAGTTGCAATTTTTAACAAGAGAATTTTATAAACTTTGGATATTTGAACTCCAAAAGGATATATTAGAGGTCTTTTATCCAGAACAAAGGATAGACCACAATATACAATGAAAATGCTATATAAATGACTATCACCAGTGCTAGCATTAGATGTGAGGCAAAGCCTTGCTCTGGACTCCAATGGCACCCCTATGGCACAATTTAACACACCCCATTGTGAGTTATCACTGCCACCAGTACTGAGGGTTTTGGAATGGCTTGGTCAGGTGGGCCCTCTGATGGGTATGAGCCCTTGACCCTTCCTGGACCCCTCCTGGGGTCCTTCCTAGACTCCAATCACCTGGAACAATGGACCATTTCCCCAACTGGTGATACCGCAAATTTTTGTAATTGTCATGACCTCAACACTGAGCAAGAGGGAGGACTCAAAAGTGGAGAAGAGGTCAGACCCATGGCACCAACTGCAGAGATGCAGGACTTGGGACGAAACATGAAGCATGAATAGTAGATGACAATGACAACGACTACTACTACTACTACTACTACTACTACTACTACTACTACTTCCCAGGTTGCCAAGAGCCCCTGGAACCTGGAACCCTTGAATCCAAATCCCCAGAGGCAGTTCTTTATGAACAAGACTCTCCCAAGGACCAGCTCACCATCACTCCAGAACCCTCTCACAGCCCAGTATCACCTCACTGACACAGCAAACACATCAGGAAGGAAGTATTGAAGGCAACAAAATACTTGGCTGCAAGCCTGGAGGTTGCCCTTTTATGGATCTTCACACTGCAGCAGGTGGATGGAGCTTGGAAGGGGTAGTCAGCGCTAGGAAAAGCACATCAGAGGGCCTTTTTTCCCCATTTGACTGTTTTTAGCCAAGCATTTGCTGAGCTGAAGAAGGGATCTGGCTGACAATCCGGCATGTTATTTTAGTGAACTGATAATTTGTGTTATTTTTTTAACTGGATTTTTATTGTCTTTTATAGACTAACTTTGTAACGAGCCTTGAGGGCTTCAGCTGCATAGCAGGGTAGCCGTTCCATAAGGAAGAAAGACAGTCTACCTTATATCCTAATACAGTATTGTATTTTTTTTACATCTTTTATTGGATCAGCTGCAAGAAATTCTCCATCAGGTGATGAAGGAAGGAAGGAAGGAAGGAAGAGATTTTTTGGTACTCCAAATACAGACTGGGCCAGTCTTAGGGCAATTTGACCAATTTGGTCAAATTGGGTCCTGCACCAGGGGGGCCCTGCACTGGGGCAGTGAGAGAAGCCCCTGCAGCCACAGCTGGCACATCGCTCTGTAGCTGATGCTCCAGTATGGAATCTTCCATGCCTGGGCAACACAAGGCGAGTGCAGCAAGAGAAGAATTGCCCCTGGACGGTCCTCCCTCCTGCCTGATCCCTGAGTCTGATTGGCTTGTAATCTGCCCCTTCCCACAAAGCAGTTTGTGGTGACACCGCTACAGGCTGCCTGGATGCTGCAGCTCACCCTGGTGAATAAGGGGCACCCACAAAAATGGTTTGCATTTTGCCCTGCAATTCCTAAGGCCTGCCCCACAGTCACGTGAGGACAACTTGATAGTTTGCCTGTTTAACCAGGAGTAGAGGCCAATGCATTTCAGAGTTAGCAACCTCTGCACTAACGTTGGTGGTCTCTCGCAAATCGCACTAGTCCTACAGAATCGCACTAGTCCTACAGAAGAGTCCAGGAAGAGTCTCCTACAGAATCGCACTAGTCCTACAGAAGAGTCCAGGAAGAGTCTCCACAGTGCCACAACATCCGTGAGTAAGCCACCGATGCACTTTGCAGCCCTGCCTCCCATTCTTCCCCCAGCTGGGCATCTTGTATGTCCAGTCTCTCCCCTTGAGTAGCTTTTGTCACTGCAAATAAACAGGCAGTGACAGATTGATTGGGCTAGGGCAGGGGTGCCCAAACCCCGGTCCTGGGGCCACATGTGGCCCTCGAGGCCTCTCAATGCGGCCCTCAGGGACCCGCCAGTCTCCAGTGAGCCTCTGGCCCTCCAGAGGTTTGTTGGAACCCACACTGGCCTGACGCAACTGCTCTCAGCATGAAGGAAACTGTTTGACCGCTTGCATGAGCTTTGGGATGAGGGCTCCCTCCACTGCTTGCTGTTTCACATCTGTGATGCAGTAGAGGCAGCAAAGGAAAGGCCAGCCTTGCTTTGTGCAACGCCTTTTATAGGCCTTGAGCTATTGCAAGACCTTCATTCATTCATATAAGTTCATCTTTAATATATTCATTTATGTAAACTTATGTAAATTTATTCAAATTTTAAATGTAAATTAATTATTTTTTCCCCTGGCCCCCGACACAATGCAAGAGAGATGATGTGGCCCTCCTGCCAAAAACTTTGGACACCTGTGGGCTAGGGAATGCAGCGGTGGGGCTCCCCAATATAGTTACAGAACCCCGGAGACTCGTGGTTTCCTGGTGCCTGCATACTGTCATTGAAATGTGGCTTAACACCATACGGGGTCAGTAAAACAAGGAAGTTTGCAGTCACGTAAGAATTTAAGACCTGGCAGTCGTACAAAGTAACTGGATTCAAGGCTTCATCAGGCTGCTGCAATTACCTGCACAGGTTCAGATGTCTTAGGTCAGGGGTGCTCAATACATTGATCTTGAGGCAAAATGAGTTGATCGCAGGCTTCTCTCCCATCCACGCATCCCTGGGAGTGAGCCCCGCCCTGGGAGTGATGCATCCCTGGGAGTGAGCTCCTGTCCACGCATCCCTGGGAGTGAGCCCCATTGACTCTACTGGGGCTGACTCATGAGTAGACCTGGAGAGGAGCCGCTGGCAGGCTTCTCTCCCGTCCACGCATCCCTGGGAGTAAGCCCCGTCCTGGGAGTGATGCATCCCTGGGAGTGAGCTCCTGTCCACGCATCCCTGGGAGTGAGCCCCTTTGACTCTACTGGGGCTGACTCGTGAGTAGACCTGGAGAGGAGCTGCTGGCAGGCTTCTCTCCCGACCACGCATCCCTGGGAGTGAGCCCCGTTGACTCTACTGGGGCTGACTTACCTTTCTCCTGTTTTTGCACTGGTATGTATGGAGATCTGCCCCCCCTCCCAACTTCCATCTGTTGGTTCTGTGTGCAAGGGGTTTTGCACTGGTCTTGCTGTGATGTCTATATAGAGATCTTCCCTCCCCCACACCTTTCCCTTCTTTTTGCACTGGTCTGTATAGAGATCTGCTCCCCCCCCCCACTTGTATTGGAATCCAGGAAGATCTGGTGAGGAGGCAGATGTGGTGTCAGCAGTGGCCCCTTTAAGGGTAAGGCCTGGGCATCCAGCAGAGTGTGCTGCACAGCTGCAGCCACTTGAAGGCAATAGGGCCCTCAGGGATATAAGAGCACCTGAGGCAGGAAGGGCTCCACTTATTTATGTGAGTCAGCCTTTTCCTACATGAAGATCTTTAAGTCCAAGTAAGGTTCCACCACGACTGATGAACATTTGGAAGTGTGCTTGAAGCTGGCTGTCAGCAGCTACTGTCCGGGCTATGCATCCTTGGCTGATTCACTTCAGTGCAAGTCATCAAAGTAAACTCAAGTAATTACAAAAAATGTTTATAGTTAATTACGTTACTCAAGTAATTACTCAAGTAATTAGTAGTATAATTACTCAAGTAATTATAAACTCAAGTAATTACAAAAAATGTTTATAGTTAATTGTGTCGTGTTGTGCAATATTGGCTCATGCGGTTATGCAAGGTACACCAACATACATTGTACACATAAATGTTATATGTTATGATGGCGCGAACATTGTAAAAAAAAACTCTGGTAGATCTCCGGGCCTTGCTGGGTTTCAAAGTAGCTCTCGAGCCAAAAAAGTGGGAGCACCCCTGTCTTAGGTTCTTCTTTTCCAGGGCAGTTCTAGCACAGCTCCTGCAACAGCCACCCCCAGGGCCAGCTAAAGTACAAGAGATCTTGAATTCCTCGCTGGGCTTTCCTCACAAACCTGCTCCCCAAGGCCAGGCCCACCATGAAGTGGACTGATGCAGCTTGTTTCAGTGGAGGATGCTGCAGGATGATGGGGTGGCAGATTAGGGGCGCCCTTTACCCTGTCACCTCCCTCCCTTATCTTGAAGAGGCCTCCGTGACCATGTCCCCACTGCAAGATGCACAGAACACCCCATTGGCACGGCTGCATCAGTGCTGGAAAGTTGGATAGGATTGGGCCCTTATTTCCCAGGTTGGAAGAAAGGGCATTTATCTCTTCTTTGGTGTCCTTACAAGTAACTTGCATGCTTTTAACAGCCAGGTAACTTCACTAGACCATCTTTACCCTCCTCTTTATCCAGCACTTGTTTTCCCCAGTGCTGATTAGCTATTCCATTGCTCTCTCCAGCACACAATTTGTCTTCCAATGGCA
This sequence comes from Tiliqua scincoides, assembly GCF_035046505.1. Classification (NCBI taxonomy): domain Eukaryota; kingdom Metazoa; phylum Chordata; class Lepidosauria; order Squamata; family Scincidae; genus Tiliqua; species Tiliqua scincoides. The sequence continues at coordinate 10,537,625 of NC_089821.1, forward strand.
GCTTAAAGATCTAGGCCTCCTTCAGTTTGGGGAAGAGAAGCTCTCTTTTTGGCTTGTCCCCAGACTGTACAACCAGGTTTTCTGGTTCTGCCTCGCCCTTTTCTGGTCTGCATTTCTCCCTTGTCTGCTTTGAGCCTTGCGGGGTGGTCTCGGCTGCCTAGCAGTCCTGTCTCTCCCACGAAGCCTAGTGCTTCATGGCATGGCCACTGCCTGTGTGTCTTATCATTTGCCAGCATTCCCTTTCTTGGATTCTTGCCCTCTGTTCATTTAACCCCCATTCTGCACTGCTGTAGCAAATTCCCTTCCTTACTTGTTTTTAAGGAAGGAAAGTCTGACTTTTCTCTGACTTCCAGAATCCGGGTCCTCAGTGGCTGGCTCCAGTGGTATATCCAGGGACAGTGACATCACCTCTCCAGCAGTAGCATAGCTACAGGGGAGTAGCACGGTAACATGTTCTCATCACTTCCAGGGTTTGGAGGGGCAGCAGGTTCGCAATATGCCTGCAGCCCCTTCTGCTGCAGCTTCCTGGTCAACTCTCATTGTCCATCCAGCCACAGCAGACAACTGAGTCTGAGAAGACGAAACTCATATGGGAAGCTGTTGCAGTGGCGCCCCCCATTCAAGTGGCACCCAAGGCAGATGCCCCACCTGCCACACCCTAGATATGCCTCTGGCCGGCTCTGCTCTCCCTCTAGCCTGCTCCACTTCTCAAGTCTCCCTACTCTCAAGAGTGCTGGGCTGGGGAAGAAAAATCCATTAGGGGTTACAAGCCATGTTGTGTATGTGCAACCCCCTGATTTTAGAAATGGGCTATGTCAGAATGCCAGATGCAAGGGAAGGCACCAGGATGAGGTCTCTTGTTATCTGGTGTGCTCCCTGGGGCATTTGGTGGGCCGCTGTGAGATACAGGAAGCTGGACTAGATGGGCCTATGGCCTGATCCAGTGGGGCTGTTCTTATGTTCCCTATGAAGAAGAGTTTGGGCCACTGATTCCAACAACAGCTGCCATAGTTCCCTGAAAAACTATGGCATATTCAGTCCCCCCCACCCCCCCAAGGGCTTACCTACAAAATAGCTCTTTCTTATGGAAAACATGTGTGGCATCAAAAGGACAGGGATTGCTAACAAACCCAATATTTTCAGTTGATTTATTTAAAAAGGGAGATCCTAAATAACTTGGGCAGCCCAAGCTCTGCACATAAGTTGATCTGGATGGGCTCCTCATGCTGGGACTGCACAAAACTGTGGGGTGAATCTCAGTCTTGGGATGCAATCCTGCGTACTTAAACCCACTTCTTTTGATAGCATTTAAGCATGCCTTGGAATTATAGATCCAGAAAAGTCAAATTGTGCATATGCAGCCTACACAGACCGGTGTTTTCCTTGTCTACTTTTGAAGCATGGGAAACAATCCACATACATCAGAAAAATACCACATAAATACAGAACAATTTCCTTATTTTAGGGGAGAAAAGGAAAGTCCTACAGATATACTATATGTACATGCCCTTCATACACAATATATATAATTTGTTTTAAAATGCTGCGGAGTGTCATGTTCTTTCCGAGCACATCACATGCAAAAGACTTTTGCATCTTCGACAGAAGAATAGGCACAGATTTCAGAATGAATGCTGGCTTGTTTTTATCCTTGTATCTGTTAACCAGATGTTAACTACAGAGCATTGTATAAAAGGGTGTGTTTTAAATCATACACAAGTTAATGGGAATGTGGCTTAAACTTGTAAATCATGTTTCTAATTGTTACATACTCATAAATCTTGTGTCTTTTTAAACAGAATCTCACTGCTGGTTCTTAACTTCACCCTTTTTACTCTGAGTAACATCTGCTGAAATGCAAGATCAACTGAGACTTCACAGTTGAATACAATATGGAATAGATGGTCTTTTTGGTGATGCGAATTCTGTGTTACATCTGTTCTGGTCTCAGTAGGGGATTCTACTACAACATGTACAAGACCAAACAGAAAAACAAGCAGGGAAAAAAAAAGCAACTGCCTTGCCAAGGGCATATTCAGCTCATGCACAGAACAAATATACAAGTACAGTCGTGTGCCACTTAACAACAGGGGTGTGGACTGGCATCACTGTTGTCGTGTGGCTTGACGCAAAGGTGAGGGAAAGCTCCACTCCCCTTGCCTCCAGAGGCTTTTCTGAGCTTCCCAGAGGCAGTGTGCATCTGTGCGCTACCTCTGCAAGGCTCAAAATGCCTGAATTGCCCAAGAGATGCGACTTCCGATTTCCTCCAGGAAACTGGAAATCACGTCTCTTGCATGATTCAGGCATTCTGAGCTTTGCAGAGGCAGTTTGTAGACTGGCCAGAAGGTGGTTAAGGGGTGCACACCTGCATAAGTTTGTACTTAATTTGCATTGTTTACTCCACTTGAAGTATTTGGGTTTTGGAGATCTGGAAAGGTTTTCAAAAGAGGTAGGGTGTTGAGTGAGTACGTGTGATATCAACAGGATGTAACATCTACTTTTAAAATGGTCATATGAATCATGTGTCTATCTCTCCTCCAATTAATCCAACATTTTCCCTTCATGAGAGGAACTAATGGTCCAATTCTATCTAAACGCTGGGCTGGCAGAACGCATGTTCCACCAGCATGCACTGATGCAAAAGTGTTGTAAAACATGTAGAGACAGCTCATGGCCCAGGCATACCAGTGGGTGGGAAGGCCAGAGCCTTCCTGTGCATGCCATTGGGATGCCATAGGAAGCTCCTTGAGGCATCTGGTGGGCCACTGTGAGATATAGGAAGCTGAACTAGATGGGCCATTGGCCTGATCCAGCAGAGCTCTTCTTATATTCTTATGATGCCTGTCTGAGCAGATAAGTCCATAGAAAGAGGCAGATGAGAAACTGACACGCTTTGGGAGGCAACTGCAGCTATCAGTAGTACTGATTGAAGAAAAGCTCAAGTCACATCTTTTGCATATTGTCTAGAGTGGAGTCATAAGTAGTGGATTGGGACCATGACTCTTTTTCTCCTGTATGTGGACCTGAGGTGCTTTTGTAGGACAGCCAAAATCATTCCAAAGGAGGACTGCCATGTATCCCCCATGAATGCAAAGGAAATGAGTTGTTAGAGAGACATGCCCTCTCCTTACCTCCCTGATGGGATGCATGAAGCAATCCTTGACTCCTAGAGTGCACTGGGGAGTGGGTAGGGGTAGTAATACTATGACCATGTGAAAGGACAGCTTCTCCTATATCCGTGCTATGGCGTGACTTTGGGCTCAGCTAAGCCACCATGTTTGATGCTGCTGTGTAGAAATTCAAAAAACACGTACAGAGATTCTTGAGCAGCGCAAGTTAGCTACTCCAGGTCCACTTTGATGTTCTGTTGTAAGAGGTCAAGGGTCCCTGTTCCCCACCATGGAATCCAGTAGGATTGTGCTGAACAAACTTAAAGTCAAAACAGCTGTATCAGACATCCTATTAACACTGCCTCAAGACACAGAGAGCTAAGTAACTTGCCTTTATTTTTTAATATTTCTCTCCTTTCTCATGCTGCGGCATCACACTTGACAACTGAGAAGTCAGTAGGGCTCTCTTCTTTAAAAGCATCATGCTCTATTAATACTGTTTTTCTGTGGGATTTAGTATGCCAAAGAAGGAATCAGCACAGACTAAAGTCTGTGTTCTTTCTATTCACTAAATCCCTCTTCTCTGTGATGCACAAATGACTAACTTCTTTTGGGGGCTTCTGAAAGTACTGTACACACATGAAAAAGTGTGGCACATGCCAACTTTCTGAGCAAGGAGAAACCTTGCCCTGTACGTCCGCAACTAAAGAGAATCACTGTGATAAAAGGGATCAAAATACCTGCAAAAAGCAATTTTTTTTTCCTTCTCCACCCCTCTTAGGGCACTGATGGCTAGAAAGCATTTGGACGACCATCTTACACCTGCTTTCTGCTTTCTCAACCCACAGGTGTACACATTTGATCCCTGTTGCATATTTGCAAAGTTGGGCAGAAAAGGCTTTTAATAATGCAGCTGAACGCATGTTTACTTGAAAGCAAGTCCAACTGATTCCGACAGCATTTGCTCCCAGGTAAGTGTGCATGGGATTGCAGGATAGCACTGCAAATTTACACATGTCTATGGAGAAGTAAGCACCATTGAATTCAGTGGGACTTGCTCCAGGTAAGTGTGTATAGGATTGCAGTTTAGTATCATTGAATTTGACTGCTCACGTTTTAAAACAATACCCCTGGGCAAAGAGGCTTTAAAAGGTGTCCTCTTATATTTAGCAGGGATAGAGCAACTGTTTCTTTGCACCCCAGCATACTGTCTTTTCCAGTGGATGTTGGTGGTGTCCCTGTCCTTTTTTAGATTTGGAGCCCTTTAGGGGTAGCAGGGAACCATTTATTTTGCTGTGTATGCTTTCTGAACTACTTTTTGTTGCAAAACAGTACAGTTTGGCCCTTGGTATCCATGGGGGTTCCATTCCCGGAATCCCCACGGATGCCAAAATCCACAGATAATTGAACCCATGGATTTCAAACCCCTTAAAACCACCAAAGGTGACTTTCGGAAGTTGTTCTGAAGCCCGCAGAGGTCATTGTGTGATTGCCCATGGCATCTGTGGACCGAGGAATGTCCATTTTGGGCAAAAAAACATAACATCCAGTTTCTTGTGGAAACCGGAAATGAAATTTATATGCCTTTAAAAGTCAGTCTCGGGGCTGGTGAAGCTGCTGAGGGACGTTTTAAATCAACATCCCACATAATGCATCCACCATGATGCAGTAACAAAATGCAGTCACAAAAGAAAAGGAAACCTCTATGATACACTGAAATATACCATTGACTGGACTCAGTGTGTTTTGAGTAGCTCCTTTGGCCAGGAGCATGGCATTCTCTAATGACCAAGTGGACTATTCTTCCAAGATTGGAATTGCCATCCACTGAGGTTCTGAACCTGGCCACAGTTTTTGCTGCAGAAGGCAGGCAGGAATTTTGTCCCTTTTGCACTACTTTTGCAACGCTGCGATTTCTCTGTCATCTCAAAATCACCCCTACCTTACACGAAACATGACAGACAAATCAACTCCGCTATTTAGATGCAGATCCAATTGCAGTCCATCTAACACTATGTATTGCACTAAATGGAAAGATTTTTAATAAGAGAGGAGAGGAGGCACTTTACTTAATAAAAAGAGCGTATCAAGACCCTGGCTGTGGCTAATGTGCATAAAAAATTCAGCCTGTCAGATCCTCACTTTTCTAATTCAGTAATCTAAATAATTTATTTGACATTTTAGCTCAAGATGACCTTTCCTGGGAAAAAATTACTGTTTTAAACTTTTAGCAAGTGCACTGCAGTGGACTCCTGTTGAAGTTTGCATTTTCCCAAACGAGCAAAGGTTAATCTTGTACAGCTCCAACACATCCCTGACCCTTTTAAACAAGTTCAGAAAATGTCAGTTAATTTTTTAAAATCTAATTTAAATTAGATTGTAATATTTGTATAGAACTTCTTTCTTCCCCCCTTCCTAAATGTTTGTTGCTCATGTACAAAGAGCACCCAATGCAAGCTCTAGCTTGGACGGACAGTGTGAAATAGCTGGCTCAGTTTAAATCCTAAGAACATAAGAACAGCCCCACTGGATCAGGCCATAGGCCCATCTAGTCCAGCTTCCTGTATCTCACAGCGGCCCACCAAATGCCCCAGAGAGCACACCAGATAACAAGAGACCTCATCCTGGTGCCCTCCCTTGCATCTGGCATTCTGACATAACCCATTTCTAAAATCAGGAGGTTGCGCATACACATCATGGCTTGTACCCCATAATGGATTTTTCCTCCAGAAACTTGTCCAATCCCCTTTTAAAGGCGTCTAGGCTAGACGCCAGCACCACATCCTGTGGCAAGGAGTTCCACAGACCGACCACACGCTGAGTAAAGAAATATTTTCTTTTGTCTGTCCTAACCCGCCCAACACTCAGTTTTAGTGGATGTCCCCTGGTTCTGGTGTTATGTGAGAGTGTAAAGAGCATCTCCCTATCCACTCTGTCCACCCCCTGCATAATTTTGTATGTCTCAATCATGTCCCCCCTCAGGCGTCTCTTTTCTAGGCTGAAGAGGCCCAAACGCCGTTGCCTTTCCTCATAAGGAAGGTGCCCCAGCCCCGTAATCATCTTAGTCGCTCTCTTTTGCACCTTTTCCATTTCCACTATGTCTTTTTTGAGATGCGGCGACCAGAACTGAACACATCCAGTTCTTTTTAGGTTCTAACATCCTTTTAGGTGTTATCTTTTGCCAAGGCATTGTTTATAAGACAAGTTCCATAAAGTATGCAAAAATACACACAGAGGATTAACAGGTGAGTAGGTTAATAAAGCTTCTGATTCTAGAGGGGAGCATATCTTCAGGCACTGAGCCTGGTCATCAGACTCATGGAATCCGTTTGTCTGGACTATGGCAAAAAGTTATGTAATAAGTGCATTCCTTGTTATCATCTCTGTCATTCAACATTGCACAGTTTCTTATAACTTTTTGTCCCTTCTGTTGAATAGGAATTTTGGACCAATCACTCCTTTGGCAATATTAAATTTATCCAGCCCAGCAATGTCAACATTTTTCTTCTCAAAGCACACTGACCTTTACGGTCATCTCTATGGTCATTGCCTCTTGTGATGTCACTTCTGGATTCCAAAAGAGCCAGCAGAGGAAGCGGGACAGACAACAATTTCTACAGACAATTGCCCTAAAAACAGAACTGCAGAAGAGTTTTTGAGCAATTTGCAACCACTGTGCTCCAAACTCCCATGTTACGCTTGTGGACTATTTGCGGAACACCAATTTGCTGTGGCACCGGTTGAAAATATCTGATCTGGCCTTTGGGCAGGGTTCTTCTAAAGAAGCACCCAATGAGAGGCATGTATGTCCCATCTCTAGAAAGGTTACGTTTGTCTCAAAACTACTTAGGGCCCAATCCTAATTAACAGATACCCACAGAATGCAGCGACCCCAGCACAGGCTCCACAGTATCCTGTGGGTGGCCAGAGACCGTAAGGGAATGGAGACGTAAGAAAATGTTGCTTTTGTTTACCTTACTTTGTTCTTGTATGGACCTCTATGAGTCTACTCAGACTGCACCAGCTCTTTAGCTGGCGCAAGTTCATTTAGGGGCATGGGGGTATGTAAAAGCAAAAAGGAAAAGAAGGGATAGGATCAGATGCTTATTAGTTGATTATCAAGTATTTAAACTGGCCTAGTTGAGGCCCCAGTCCTATAGGGGCCTTGTGCTCCTGGAACTGAGCATCCACTGTATCCTACAGGTCTTTGGCCTCTGGATGCCTCCTCGGGGCATAGAAACATTTGTCCCCATCCTGCCCCCCCCACGGTAAACCCCTGCTGACCTGGTGGGTCAATTTGGACCTGCACCACTGTTGTTGCTGCCGCAAGTCTGCATGGACCTGCAAAGGCAGACTAGACCTGGGAAGGGGGCTAGGATGTGGTAGACATTGCCACCACTGAACCAGCCCTGTTTCCAGGTCTGATGTGTCCACGTCACCATCCCTGTCACCTTCCTATTCCACCCATCCCCTCCCCTTTCCACCCCCTTCTGCCCCATACATGGTCTTACCTGAGCTGGCAGGTGTCCCGTGTCCACATTGACCACTTCTGCGTGGACTCAGCCACTCTCTGCTTCTGGTGGCGGCCAGGCGACACTCTCCAGCGTGTTGCTTGTGATAACCAGAAAGCTTGTTACGCTGCCAGAACGCACGTTTCAACAGAGTAACGAATGGATTCAGCTGTCTGTCTTGTGAATTATTTGGAAAAGTTTGCATGCTGTTTGCCTTTTGGACAGGCCTGACTTTTTCAAGCTTAAATATTCTCACACCAAATGATTGTTCAGGAATCAAAAGCAATTCTCTGCAGTGGGACTACTTCTGAGTGGAGCTGCCAAGGATCAGGTTGTCCTGGTAAGCCTCACAGCTGCGGCTAGTGACCCTCCTCCTTCTTGCTGCTTCCGTCCCTGCTCTCTCACAGCCCCTCCCACCCCCTCCCACCCTGATTACAGATGCGCAGGGACATCAGAGGAGTGTTCAAAGAGAATTCCAACACACACCCCAGTAGCAGCCCCATTTCTCTCCACAAAGATGCAAAGGGTTTTCTAAAGGGGGACGACGACAACTTGAGTCCTATCGAGTCGTGAAAGGCTGACTCAGCAACTAGGAAAGTGCCCCATTATGATGCATTTTTAAATCAAGTCATGGGGTGGAGACTCTAGACTCAACTTGAGTCATGCCGCGTGGGGTTTTCCCAATCCTATCAGTTCTGTGCCTTCACAAAATGAATGTACACCTCTAATGCCAACGCTATCACCAGAGATGTACTACCTTTCAATATCACCAAGTAGCCTTTTGCTAAGGAAGGAGTGTACAAATACACATATATACATTGCACATATGTACAATGATTCACGAGAACAGGTAGTGAAGTGGAACACACAACAAATCAAGAACATACAGCAGAATAAAGCTAAAAGGAGAGATATGAAGAATTCCAAAATCCACACAAATTTAAAAAAGAAATGCAGGTAAATAAAAAAAAATAAAAAAAATAGTTTAACAGTGTTCACCCAAAAGACACCATAGAGTATCAGTCCTACAAGATAACTTTGGTACATTTAGGGCTATGATGTGTAGATAAAGCCAATGTGTCTTGGGCAGAAGCAAGAATTATTCAGGATGACCTTTGAATCCTTGGAGGAAAATGTCACACTTGGGAAATTACCTGGATATTGATTTCAAATTAGTACTGCTCTTTTTCTGCATGAGCCCAAATTGTCTCCAGGAGACTCCCCACATTTATGTGCCAGGGTTAAGGAGACATTCTAAAAGAGTCGAGTGGCCTGCCATAAAGTGAAGAGTTGGTGTGGATTTGAAAAGGAGGTTGACGTACGTACAAACAGACATCATTCCATGGAATGCAGCTCCAACAGCCCAATCCTAGCCTTGCTGGTGCCCAGGGCTACAGTGGTGACAAAATGGCAACTGATGTATCCTATGGACTAGTGCTGGGAGTCTCTTCAGGGTAAGGGAGCATTTTCTCCCTTACGCTGCATCAGTGCCAATGGGTCTCCTCAGATCTGCACCTGCTTTTGAGCAGGCACGGACCTGTAGAGGCCCATGTTAGGCTGTCCAGGTCAGGAGGGAGCATAGGATACAGCTGCAGAGCCTGCCGCCATTGCCACCCCTTCCCAAGCCTGATCCTCCACTCTCCCTCCTAGTTCCACCTTCCCCCGCCCAGTTCCGCCATCCCCCTGCCTTCCCCCGGCCTTCCCTTCATCCTCAGAAGCCTCATCGCTACACAGCAATGCCACTTGCTGCCAGCAGCCACACAGAGTTCTCTTGCCATTGTACAAATCGATGGTAAGGCCACACCTGGAGTATTGTGTCCAGTTCTGGTTTCCATATCTCAAAAAGGACATAGTGGAAATGGAAAAGGTGCAAAAGAGAGCGACTAAGATGATTACGGGGCTGGGGCACCTTCCTTATGAGGAAAGGCAACGGCGTTTGGGCCTCTTCAGTCTAGAAAAGAGGCGCCTGAGGGGGGACAAGATTGAGACATACAAAATTATGCAGGGGGTGGACAGAGTGGATAGAGAGATGCTCTTTACACTCTCACATAACACCAGAACCAGGGGACATCCACTAAAATTGAGTGTTGGGTGGGTTAGGTCAGACAAAAGAAAATATTTCTTTACTCGGCGTGTGATCAGTCTGTGGAACTCCTTGCCACAGGATGTGGTGACGGCATCTGGCCTGGACGCCTTTAAAAGGGGATTGGACAAGTCTCTGAAGGAAAAATCCATTATGGGTTATAAGCCATGAAGTGTATGTGATTTTAAAAATGGGCTATGATTTTAGATGGGCTCCTGATTTTAGAAATGGGCTATGTCAGATCCAAGGGAGGGCACCAGGATGCAGGTTTCTTGTTGTCTGGTGTGGTTCCTGGGGCATTTGGTGGGCCGCTGTGAGATACAGGAAGCTGGACTAGATGGGCCTATGGCCTGATCCAGTGGGGCTGTTCTTATGTTCTTAACTACAATTCCCAGGAAGTCTTGCAGGTCTCTTGTTATCTGGTGTGCTCCCTGGGGCATTTGGTGGGCCGCTGTGAGATACAGGAAGCTGGACTAGATGGGCCTTCGGCCTGATCCAGTGGGGCTGTTCTTATGTTCTTATGTTCCTGATGCTGGCCCAGCACCACCACTTCTTCCACTTGGGTGCCTCAAATGTGCTTTACGACATGTTTGCGACACCCAGGCAGTTGCTAGAGCTCAGCGCAGGTGCTTGGTTCTCATAAGATCGAACCCAGCGTGTTGTATTTGCTACCCCATTCCATGTCTACACAAAATCAATCAGGTATTCAATTCGCTTGTCATGAACTGGGAAGGAAAACGTTTCTAGACCATCAAGTTCTGAAAGATTGGAACTTGTCACTGCTCAGGGACGTGGGAAGCACATAACAGTGGTGTCGGAAGGGAAAGTCTATTTCCTTGGAGAGAAACTGAGTTGATGTGACAGGCACCCCAACCCTGCTGGGCTACCCACCAGCAGAGCACATGTTCTGCTAGTGCAGGCTGCTGCAAAGCAGCCATGAAGCATACTCAGGCAGTGCTTGCTGCCAGAGTGCCAGTAGAAAGGCTAGAGCCTTCCTTCTAGTGCCACAGCTAGAGAGGATGCAAAGCACTAAGTTTTGCAAGGAGCCTCACCACAGTGTGCAAGCCGTCCCTGTCCCTCCCCCTCCTCTTTGGAACCATTCTGGGCCCCTAGAGCAAAATGGAGGCATTCACCTGGCTCTGTAGGGGAGGGGGAGGGGCTCCTTGCAGGCTGCGGTGTGGTTCCCTGCAAAACTTAGTGTTTTGCACCCCCTCTAGCTATGCCACTGCAGTAAGATTCCTACTGCAATGAGTTATTTCAGCAGCAAATGAAGCCCAAGTCTGAACTGTGGGTCCCAGTGCTGAAAGGTTTGGGAACCACTGACTTAGGTTGTGATCCTGTCTTACTCACCAGGAACAAGGATTGCCCAGTCACGTTTATTTATGCCCTAACTTTGTTCTCCTTGAGAGTCCATCACGTAGATTTGGGTGGACATGGGTATTCCATATCAATCTGGTACTGAACCAGGGGCACAGCTGTGGGGAAGGCAGCACAGTTAAGTACTGGTTGGCAACCAGTTATTTGATTTTTCTCTGTAAACCGCTTTGTGAACTTTTAGTTGAAGAGCGGTATATAAATACTGTTGTTAAATACTGTTGTTAACCTTCAGTCTCGAAAGACTATGGTATCGCGCTCTGAAAGGTGGTTCTGGAACAGCGTCTAGTGTGGCTGAAAAGGCCAATTCGGGAGTGACAATCCCTTCCACACTGGGAGCAAGTGCAGTCTGTCCCTGGTCTGTCTCCCTGGCTATGGGCCTTCCTTCTTTGCCTCTTTGCCTCAGACTGTTGGCCAAGTGTCTCTTCAAACTGGGAAAGGCCATGCTGCACAGCCTGCCTCCAAGCGGGCCGCTCAGAGGCCAGGGTTTCCCACTTGTTGAGGTCCACTCCTAAGGCCTTCAGATCCCTCTTGGTTAAATACTACAGGCATGCAATGCACTGGATCTGCTGCCCTTTCCACTCACTGGGGGAGCCACGCACATTGCCATCACCATGGCTCCTACGGTGAGTGGGAGGGGCTACTTACATGGTGCGTTCCAGCGCCTGCAGTACTTACCTCCCCGTGGCTATGCTGCCGTATTGATCACCTTCCTTCTTATCACAAAGGTTTTGGAACTGCAATGCGGAGAACCCTCTAAAACAGCTGCTTCCATCTGCTTTCTGCAAATGCAAGGAGGGGATCATTCTGGAGGTGGTGCTGAACATCGCCTGGTGCGTCAGAGGTAATAAAGTGTGTACGTAAAACCGGCTCTCTTTTGTACATTTATTGTTATAGAAGCCGGCTGCCTGTGTAACGCTCCCAAGTGCTAAACCTCACGTTTCAATTGTAAACGGCTCCCAATATGTTTTCCTGCTGTGGTTCCCATCAGTCTTTTTTTTTTTTTTTCTGAAGTCCTTCAGTCTAATTGATTTTGCCTCCCATTATTTCACTCCCCTTGCCCCTTGTCACATCCCTGAGTGAAGTAATAATGTCATTTTACCAACAGATGGTGATGTTTATTTTAGTGTTAGTGACAGACATCTTGCTAGGCTTTTACAAGGGAAATGGGTGAGAAGGAAATATTGAGTTACAGCAGGCCGGGCTCCCCAAGCTTTTAGCAGCGTGAGAGTTAAGCAGAGTTCTTGCCTGTAACTTCCCCCACCACTTGCAGACTTGCATGGTGATGCGGGTGGCATCAGCTCTCACAATCCCAGGATGGGAGGGAAGGTGCAAAAAAAAAACCAACAACAACAGCCAAAGCAAAACATATTATGTGTTGGGAACCTAGAGTAATCTCGGTTGCAAGTACTGCTGATGTATTCAAAGTCCAAGGTGGCCATTCAATCCTGGGAATCTTGAAAAAATCAAGCTGGTCTGGAGTATTGTGTCCAGTTCTGGTCACCGCATTTCAAAAAAGACATAGTGGAAATGGAAAAGGTGCAAAAGAGAGCGACTAAGATGATTACTGGGCTGGGGCACATTCCTTATTAGGAAAGGCTACGGCGTTTGGGCCTCTTCAGCCTAGAAAAGAGACGCCTGAGGGGGGACATGATTGAGACATACAAAATTATGCAGGGGAAGGATATAGAGAGATGCTCTTTACACTCTCACATAACACCAGAACCAGGGGACATCCACTAAAATTGAGTGTTGGGAGAGTTAGGACAGACAAAAGAAAATATTTCTTTACTCAGTGTGTGGTTGGCCTGTGGAACTCCTTGCCACAGGATGTGGTGATGGCGACTGACCTGGACGCCTTTAAAAGGGGATTGGACAAGTTTCTGGAGGAAAAATCCATTACGGGGTACAAGCCATGCGCAACCTCCTGATTTTAGAAATGGCTATGTCAGATGCAAGGGAGGGCACCAGGATGCAGGTCTCTTGTTATCTGGTGTGCTCCCTGGGGCATTTGGTGGGCTGCTGTGAGATGCAGGAAGCTGGACTAGATGGGCCTATGGCCTGATCCAGTGAGGCTGTTCTTATGTTCTTATGTTCTCCTAATTCTGTGAGCAATGGACAATCAATATGCAAACTGAATGAATGAATGAATGAATGAAATAACTTATTCCAGGGGTTCCCAAAATTTTTAGCACTAGGACTTTTTAAAACAACACTGTATTGGAACCCACCTAGGTTTATCACACCTTTAAAAAAGGAGATCTAGAAAGAAATATTTATTTATTTATAAGTAATAATAACCAGATAGGTTATTATCAAGAGGGATCTGAAGGCCTTAGCGATGGACCTCAACAAGTGGGAAACCCTGGCCTCTGAGCGGCCCGCTTGGAGGCAGGCTGTGCAGCATGGCCTTTCCCAGTTTGAAGAGACACTTTGCCAACAGTCTGAGGCAAAGAGGCAAAGAAGGAAGGCCCATAGCCAGGGAGACAGACCAGGGACAGACTGCACTTGCTCCCGGTGTGGAAGGGATTGTCACTCCCGGATTGGCCTTTTCAGCCACACTAGACGCTGTGCCAGATCCACCTTTCAGAGCGCAATACCATAGTCTTTCGAGACTGAAGGTTGCCAATACCAATAACCAGATAAAGACCCTCAGACTATCTCTCTATAGCTACACATGTTTGCAAAGTGCAGGAGCTCAGCTCCTCGTAGGGCACTTAGCAGCTATCTTGCAAACTGCAGGAGCTGAGCTCTTTACAGGGTAATTTGCAGCTACAGCATCTGTTTTTTTGATAACCTTATGGCAATTAGAGCCCAATTCTATGCATGTTTCCTCAGAAGTAAGTTCCATTGCAGTCAATGGGGCTTACTCCCAGGAAACTGTGGGTAGGATAGGGCTGTCGGTTATCTGATCTTTCCATCACCCTTTGGCGGCCCACCAAAAGCAGATTGGGAATCACCAGTGGGTCTGACTCCTGACCCACGGTTTAGAAACCACTGGCTTATTCCTACCCACTGAAATTAAACTGCCACGGTTGTAGGTTTTTAAGGCCTTGTCAACCTTCTTGGGACATGCATGTGATTGGAGAAAAGAAGGAATGAATAACCATCTGGTTTGAAATTTGACATTCCATGTGCACACAGCAACATGCAAGTCCATTGAAAACACAGGTTGTTTAAAGCAGCAACAAGTGTGATCAGAAATGTAGGTGCTCCCGAGGAGCAATCATAGCTTTGAAAAATATTGATGCATCAAGGTTGAATATCAGTTACTGAGGAGGGGGAATGACACAGAGGATGTGTGTCTTCATGCACTGCTTATGGACTTCCCAGAGACATCTGGTTGACCCCCTGCAGTGTGCAAAACAGGTTGCTGAAGTAGACAGGACTGTCGCCTGATCCAGCAGGGCTCTGAGATACAAAAAAATAATTACCTCCCGATGCAAAAAAAAAAAAAGTCACACAAAACATTCACATCATCCCTAAAGAGCACTGCTAATAGATAATGCTAAGAGATAATGCCAAGTGGGTTTGTCATCTATACAAAAATTTCAGAAAAGTAATGATACAATGTTAAGATTAAAATGCTGTAGGACAATTTCTTTCTTTCTTTCTTTCTTTCTTTCTTTCTTTCTTTCTTTCTTTCTTTCTTTCTTTCATGATGATTGTCGGAGCACTAGACCTGGAGGGGAAGGATAAGCATGCTCAGTGATGACTGTCACATTGCTCACTCATTTCTTTATTTATAATCATGTATTTATTTTAAACATGTCTGGTCAACTGCATCCTGTCCCTAGTCACAGCTGTACATCAGGGAGGAACTGATATATCACACGACCTGAGGCTGAATGGAAAGGAATCTTGCATACTATAAATGTTTTGAGACCACTGTACTTGGCGGTGGGGGGGGGGAGAGAGAATGCTTCCTTTAGGCCTTCCTGCCTCCTGATTTCAGACCATCAAAGTATGTGCAGAGACGAAAAGAGAAAGGTTCAGGCATACCTTGTTTATCTCTAACCTGATCTCGACTTTTGATTGGAAATCCTTCCCGAAAGACAAGCAGCCTGGAAATCGGATCTTCACCCGTGCTTAAATGTCTAGCAAATGCTTTTGTGCAGCTGTACTAAATTATTCACCACCTTCATTAGAAGGCTTCTATATTTAATCCTCTATTTGATGAGTGGCCTAATAGGTTAAAAAAGAAAAAGATCACAGCTATGGAGCATGGTGTTTAGATGTTTAGGCTTGTTTGAACAGGTCATAGGCTAGGAGGGTGAAATGGTCACATGCTTGCTACTCAAGGTAGCACTTTAGTGTTCCATCCTTTCCAAATGACATTAAAACCGAAAGTGAAACAAAATAACAATAATGTTTTGACCCTCTTACTGAAGGGAAAGTTGCCACCTCTGGGATCTCATTGTGGAGGAGGGTAAATTCAACGTAATAGTTAAAACAGCAGAAAAAAATACAACGTATAATTACAATGTCTTCCCCCCCAAAAAATCCATTTTCTTTCACTGCTACTGTTTATTTGGCCAGTTTGATAGGAGATTGGAAACAACCTCATGAGCATAAAGGAATGAATGCTTGAAACCATTAGATAACAATAGTGCTGGTTGGGGGAGTTGGAGTTCTCCATTGGAAGCTGCAGTGATGTGCTTGTTTAAGAGCTTCTCTTAAGGAACTCACCTGTGCAACCGAATGTATTTAGATTACAGTTCATTCTTCTATTAATGAATAAGCTTGCTCACAGTAAATTCTTTTAGAACAAGGGCAAAAAAAAAGAAAACATAGCACCTCTTTCAGAATTTCTGTTACTTGGAAAGAATACATTAATGCTTGGATCCTCTGTTAGATTGCAGTTTGTTTAAACACATTTTGGTGAAGTTTTGTGAGTTTAATTTATCTGATTTCCCCAGCCAGAAAATGTACTGTTATTCTGTAAATGTTTTCTTGGTGTCATACTTGGCAGACTTTAGAGGCCTGAATCTGCCTTTGGTCACACTATTTGCTCCTCTATGGTCACCTCTGAGAAGATTAACCCTTTCATTAAGAAACCTTGGCCAGGGTCAAACTACCGCCTGGCTCGGGACTCTTACATCCCTTTGATCTCCCAGCTATGGAGAAATTATTAGCAAATTCTAAGCCTTCCCATGTGATTTGTTTTTGTAAATTTGTAGAAATTATTCCTAATCCTATTACGTGGCCGAGGGCAAACCTGCATTAAATATATGAGCCTTTTTGTTATGTGACAGATGGATAATAAAGGAATGCTGAATGCAGTCCCATTCCAAGTTATGGGAATCTGGGCACTTCATCAGCATTCACCTAATCCGCTGCTACGGCCCGCGCCTTTGATGAATGCTCTCATTTATGACCACTGATGCCACTCACTTAATTTCAGGGGAGAAAAATAATACCTTAACTGTTAATGTGAATATTTGAGTTTATGGCTCTACAATGAATAATTGTGACATTATCAAGGGAACGTCTTCGTATACATTATTCACTTGTATGGACCACATTAACCAGAAAGAGGGAGGTGACAGAGAGCGGGAGAGAAAGGAAACCTGCAATTTTGCATCTCCCATCCTCTTTGGAAGGTAGACACCATGCAGACAAAAGTCAGTGTCTTAACCCAAATTCTAGCTGACAATGCGTAACAGCCCTCACTATATTTCGCTCATTGTGGTGCCAATCTTCTATCTCACCAATGACATTTTTTCAAAGAAAGAGTAGATTTCCTAGAGACTCTACCCCATGCAACTTCCATAGCTTATTATTGAATAGGAAAATGTATCCCTCCTTTCTCTTTTCAAACTGTTGCCAGGCAGGATGTCTGTAAGTTTGGGGTGAAAATTAAGACAGCACACACTTCGTTATTTGTCCTTTCCTTAAAGAAAGAACCCTTAAATTTACTTTCTCGACAAGTTTCTGAGTGCATTTTATGTAAAATTTTTAGAAAAACCCAAGAAAACCATATTGGAAGTCCTAGATGTTTCTTGGCAAGAAAAAGAAAAACCCATAGAACTACAGTCAGCTTTGTTTTGCTGTCTTTTAATTACATTTACTTCCAAAGAGTTCTGTTACAACATTTGTTCTTTTTCTCTGTTTCAACCAAAACGTTCTGACTGAAGTAAATGAAAATTTGATCTAAAAAAAAATTATTTGACAATATTAACATTGATTTCTTAAACACCCCAGAATAAGCTACTCCTGTATTGCTTTTTCTAACTTGCTGTATATATTACAATATGTAAAACACCTACCATAAACAACAAAAAAAATTCTTTTCAAAGTCACATGTAATAAGCCTGGCAAGTTTTGCAGACTACTAGGGAAGTCAAAAACACCTTAAAATGAACTACAACCATAATGGTTGGCAACCTTCAGTCTCGAAAGACTATGGTATAAGCCTACATTACCTACAGTATTCCCAGGCAGTCTCCCATCCAAGTACTAACCAGACCTGACCCTGCTTAGCTTCCAAGATCAGACAAGATCAGGCATGTGCAGGATAACAGTTGCTGTCCTTTTTCCTTTTCTTAGAATCTACACAGGGGCAATCTCTTGTTGCATGTGTTTGAATTTTGCAAATGACCATGTTGGTCCATAAGTTCTCTGAGTGCAGCAAAGCTGAAATGAAAATTCTCCATGATTTTTTTAAAAAATAAACTGTAGCTGGAACCTACTGAAGCAATTTTCGTAATTAGTTTGCTGACGTTTAAGGCTGTATCTATATATTCTTCTATAGATTGTAATTTTGAATTGCCAACAAAATCATCAGGATACTCAAGATCTACTGCTCCCCCCAAAGTTATATACATTATAAATTTTGAAAATTATACATTATACTACCAAAGAGGGTATTTCAATGTGCTTTTGCATATCCCCCCCACGGCATTTATGTATCATATGAATATATCAAATGCATGCATCAAAAGGTTTGCAAACCCATGTATAATAAGGTGCATTTGGCATGGAATTCAGTGTTACTCCCTGTTGAGTATACTTTGTGGTCGACCAGAGTTTACTGCCACATGTGAAATGCCACCCCCCACCAATGATTTACCATAATGTCACACATACTTTGGAAATTGACTTGCTTATTTTAAAACATAATTTTTATAATGTAGTTTTAACAATTTAGTACAATTAACTACAAAAGAAATATTAAGGATAAAATATTAGGAACTGCCAACTATTTTGCTGCCATAAAATGCCAACAGCATGAAAGCTAATATATTCTTTCATTTGAGGGGGGAGCTAAATTTGGGCCTAGCTCAACTAAATACTTTCTTTTATAAGTATTTATAACCCAGGGTGACCCCACTGCAAAATCAGTTGTGCAAGAGCTCATTTGAGCTGTGAATTATGAAATAGGTGTTCTCTGACCTTAAAAAAATCAGGATGCATTTATTTATTTATTTATTTATTTATTTATTAAGAATATGTCACCTTTCATAAATAGCATCATAGAGAAATATTTGACCCAAAAGAAAGCCTTTTAAAGACTCTTTTTTTCTTTCCCCAATGCAGTGAGTGCAGAAACAGGAGGGTTTTTTTTTTTTTTTTGCTGTTATTGTTGTTTAAAAAAACAATGATCCCATAAGTCTGGGGATTTGGGCACTTTTCCCCATAGTTGCTCTCTGCAGCCCATGAGCCTGCCACATGTCATTTTTTTCACTCATGCTGTGGGCTCATAGAAGGCATTTGTGGGATCACCCAACATACCGGATACAAACGGTTTGTGAGAATTGAATGCACTGAACGAGTGCATTCAAATCCGGGGGGTGGGGTTGTACAGACACACCCTAGGCCTCTTTAACTTGTACCATAAACCCATATGAAAAGGGAAGGAGAAGGATGTTTGTCTTTATGGTTCCCTTCCAGGAACCCTTCAGATGTTGCAGAAAAGAAGATGACATTCATGTGTATTCAGGGTTCTTTGTTACCTAAAAATTGCCAACCACCACCTGACACCTAACCTTGGAGCCCAAGCCTCACTGACTTTCCAGCACTGATGCAGCTGTGCCAAATGGGGTGTGTGCTGCGTCCTGCGGTGTGGAGGTCTCCTCAAGGTAAAGGAACTTTGGGGGTGGCTGCATCAGCACTGGAAGCACTGGATTGGCCCTTTGTCACTAACTTGTGTGATTTGTCACGAGCTCACAGGTGTTGACTTTGTATTTTTGAAGTCAGGGCCAGCTTTAAGCCAGTTGGACCAGTTGCTCCCAATTGGGCCCCACACCTAAGGGGGCCCTGTGCTAGGGCAATCTAGCCTTGCATGCAATTTTATATTAAAATTAGATCAATTTGGTCCATTAATCCATTCGGTGCTTAGATCCATTTGGTCCATTAATTCACATGCATTTTTAAGTGCACATTTTGACTGCTTTGCATTCTACCTTAGAGTCTATAATAAATTTTATTTATATCTATAAGGGCACAATCCTAACCAACTTTTCAGCTCTGGCATAGCTGTGCCAGTGGGGCATGTGCTGCATCCTGCGGTTTGGGGGGGGGGGGCAGTCACAGAGGCCTCGTCAAGGTGAGGCAATGTTTGTTCCCTGACCTCGGAGTTGCATTGCCCTTACCTGGGTGCTGGAAAGTTGCACCCTAAGATTCTACAGACCTTAGATCTGAACCTGAGGTCCTGCAAAAATGTTCCTAGTTGGGCCCTGTAGCTCCTAAAGCGGATCCTGTTTACACTTGCGCTAAACAGCCTAAACAGCTAAACAGTTACTCATTTATAAATGATATTACCGACAGGCTCCCAAGTTTTGCAGTGCTGGGGTTGAACCACAGTGTGTGGGTGCTAATCATTTTTGTGTGTCAGAACCAACACCTTTAAATCCCATCCTGGATACTTCTGCAACCAAAAGCTAGCTAAGAGGACCAGGCTGCTAAGAGATTGATGTGTAGCTTTCCATTGCAATAGATCTTGAAACACACAACATATATACATAACTATGCATGTTTGCTTCTGTGTGCATACCTACAGTTATATAAATTATACTTTTCTGAAATGTTACTTGGCTAAATATGCTCCAAGAGCTGTGAACGTTATTTACAAACAGTTGACATGTCACAACAATACACCCACCACTCAAAAAATCCATCGATTTTGCAATAATAAGAGATGTAATAAAGACTTCCACTTTTAAGGATCATGAGAGTTTTCTTTGCAAAAAAAAAAATGACTGGGTGAAATGAAAATCTTTAAAATGTATATAAAAATCACATTCTTACTTCTTGCAGATTCAACTGTCAAGAAAGCTTCCACAGTTTCCTGTGCTTCAATGAATGAAGACATTGACTCGTTGGATATTTACTTATTTTCATCCTTGTTCCCTCCACAGTAAGTTGTTAATTTGAGTCAAAGCTTCAAAATTAAGCCACTGGTCTTTCAGATAGATAAAAAAATAATAATACGTAGCTAGGAATTAATTCAAGGTGTTTTCACTGGCTAGGAGAGTGGCATTTCAGATCTGAGTTTGAAGACTTTACTCTGGGGGCTAAACTTCCCCTCAATTAAAACAATGAACCACAGAAGAACTCTTTTGAAGTGGATAGAGTTGTGCCTGGTTCTCGGCGCTATAACAGAGCTGTGGAAATTGGCTACTGCCTTCAAAATGATACAATCTGTCATTTCAGAATTCCTTATTTGCCTTTAATTAAAGACTGCCTTGAACATAACCTTTCAAGAACTTTCAGGGTCGAAGAGAGGAACACCCAAATCAGGTGTATAAAGATAAGATTTTATTTCTAAGCTATTTCTTCGTTTAATTCCGGCCCGGATAATGTCACAAGGTATCGGGGTCTCATATATCTGGATATAGCCATTTATGCCATTGGAATTGAAATCAGCAGAGGTTTGGTCCCGGAGCTTTTCAAATGCCTTAAGTCTCTTGGTATGTGCTATCAGATTCTAGGAAGTGCAAACTAGATTTGTAGAAGAGCTCATTAGGTATATCTGCTGAGCGGAATCCGGGGCAGGGAACGAGGTTTGTTTTGTTCGTACATATATATGAAATCAGACTGCAAACAGAGGCAGTGGGGTCAACCCAAAGCAAACAGTGTGTAATCTGTTGCCCCACCTTGTGCACACACTGCCCTCTTCCCCTGTAAAATGGAGTTATGGGTTCAGTGACTTCTTCAACCCTTAGCCTTCTCCACCCCTTTCTGCTATCTCATGCTGAAAAGAGAAAAGCCTGAAAAACAGTGAGACCACACCAGTGTTGATCAAGCGCTCTTAAATGTGCATTACATTCCAGCTGCATTTTTAGCATAGCAACCAGGGGATAACGCAATCAGGTGAAAACTTCACCTGTCCTCAAGATACTCTTCCAAACCTGTGTGTATGTTCTCCCCCCATATCAGCATTAATCTCAGATTCACCTTACTTTTCCTGAGCCAAATTCACTAAGAAGGCTTACATCCCAATCCAATGACAATGCCTTGGAATAAAAGCCCATTCATTTCACTGAAGATAACTTCCAAATAAGCCTGTTTACGGTTGTGTCCTTAGGATTTCAAGACAGCCTTGCTTACCAACGTTTTACCCTTAAAAAAAATCCTAAAGGTTTTATCTATGCAAAAAAAAAAAATTGAAGTAATAGCCCACAAGTGACTTGCCAGACCCACACAATCATTAGTGAGAAATCCATTTGTCAGAGTCATGAACCAGATCGCAGCCGCTGGGATAAGTAGGAGTGAAAGTCCTCCTGGTTCCGAATTACATTTTCAATCTTGATAGGATTGTATTATTTTATGTGCATGAATTGAGCATGTCTGATATATGGTTATAACAAAATAAATGTAACAATAAATATCACATTCTTATTCAGTGCTCAGTGGCTGCTTCTTTCCCTCCCTCCATCTCGGCTAACAGCACAAGGTGTGATCTTACAAGGGGGTGACTGTAAATAATCCAGTTAAGTACAAGTCCACTGATAGACTTACAATAGAGAGAGCCATAAAGACTATTGTAAGATTCTGGTGCAAAGTAGAATCTTGTGCTGAAGCACAAGGCTGTGAGCTTGATTTTACAGATGATACGTAATCTTTTTCAGAACGCTTGATAAAGAAACAATAGATACTGTTCATGCCCTTGTGAAAGGATGAAACTATGATATGGTTTTAGGGTTTCACATATGACACAGAAATGACTCTCTGGTTTAATCCTCTTTTGATTCACAAAGCTCACTGAAATCCAGAAGTTGGTGTCTTATTCAAGTGTTGCCATTCAGGTTGCTTGCACTTAAAGGTCACGGCAGGTGTTCCACACCTCATGGCAGCAAGGATTTTTTTTTCCCACATATTTGCACCATGTCAAGTGGGAAAGGGCAGCAGCATGTCTCCCAACACATGGGGGTGAGCGGCGGAGATGTACCGGGAAGTCACAATTTGCTATGGCTCTGTGGCTTATGTCCACAGATGGACAACTTTCTTTCACACTCTGTGCATTCCCTGTCGGAAATGCACAGTGAAAATGTTTCAAATGCGTCTACTGCAATCAGTGGCGTAGCTAGAGTGGGGGTACAAAGCACTAAGTTTTGCAGGGAGCCTCACCGCAGTGTGCAAGTGGCCCCTCCCTCTGCCCTTCAGAGCCATTCTGGGAGGTGGGAGCAAAACAGAGGCATATACCCAGAATGGCTGTTGAAGGGCAGAGGGAGAGGCCACTTGCACGCTGCGGTGAGGCTCCCTGAAAAACTTAGTGCCTAGTAACCCCACTCTGGCTATGCCACTGACTACAATCATAGGTGAATCGGACCAGAGTGCTTCTCTTATAAGTCTTCTTTATAGACAAATGTCAGAATGCCAGATGCAAGGGAGGGCACCAGGATGAGGTCTCTTGTTATCTGGTGTGATCCCTGGGGCATTTGGTGGGCCACTGTGAGATACAGGAAGCTGGACTAGATGGGCCTATGGCCTGATCCAGTGGGGCTGTTCTTATGTTCTTATGTTCAAATGAATGCAGTCATTGGGTTTGTTGAGACTGCCTAGGAAAATCGCATGCATTAGCCTGGGGACAGCAGAGGCCACCGCAACACCCGAAATCAAGCTCTTTGCATTCCACCACAAATAGCTTAGAATGCAAATATATGCCCATTGGCGATGGGCATATATTGGTCGCAACACACTACTGCACAAAAGGGACACATGGCATGGGGCAGGCAGAATCACCCCACCGGAGCCCTTTGAAAAGTGCCACCCCTGCCACAGCAGCTGGAGCACATGGGTTGCGAATGCCAGCACTCTCGCAGCGGCAGTGGGTGGTGCTTTCTGAAGGACTCTGGTGGGGCTGTTCTGTGATGCCTGCCACACCCACACCACATCCCTGCCACACAATCATGGCTGAAGCAAAGCCTCATCAATATCAGGCGACCACTATAAAGCAATTGGGTGGTCATGTAAATGAGCCGAGGAGTAAGACTGGACATTCTGGATGACAGTCCAGGATCTTATCTGCACTGCTGGTGATTTTGATGTCTGCCTTTAAAAAATAAAATTTCACATTTTTTGTAAGGCTGATACTTTCTTTACAGTGCAAATGGGTGTTGGACAAACCACACAGTTCTGTGCACACTTGTGCTGATATAAACAGAGACGCCTGCGTTGGCTTGGTCATGTCGTGAGAATGGATGATGGCCGGATCCCAAAGGATCTCCTCTATGGAGAACTCATGCAAGGAAAGCGCCCTACAGGTAGACCACAGATGCAATACAAAGACATCTGCAAGAGGGATCTGAAGGCCTTAGGAGTGGACCTCAACAGGTGGGAAAACCTGGCCTCTGAGCGGCCCGCTTGGAAGCAGGCTGTGCAGCATGGCCTTTCCCGGTTTGAAGAGACACTTGACCAACAGTCTGAGGCAAAGAGGCAAAGAAGGAAGGCCCATAGCCAGGGAGACAGACCAGGGACAGACTGCACTTGCTCCCAGTGTAGAAGGGGTTGTCACTCCCGAATCGGCCTTTTCAGCCACACTAGACGCTGTGCCAGAACCACCATCCAGAGCGTGATACCATAGTCTTCTGAGACTGAAGGTTGCCAACAACAGTGTGCTGATATAGTACCTAGGCCCAGTGCTAATTAACCCCTTCTTGCACTGATGCTTGTGCCTGTTCAAGTTGTGTCTTACTAGTGTGTGCATTTCTTGGGTAGAGATAGGATTGCATTATACTGAAGGAGTTTTATGCTGGCTGTACTCAAACTGTCCAGTTGTCCTCTGATACATGACTGGAATGTTCATTTCTACTGGGTGGAGCTCTAATGTTGTTCTAGTTCTGCACATGAGGACATGTTAATAATACTGTTCTTAATAAGTGGAAGGGGTTCTCAAGCCTACCTGCCACTGCTGAATGCTGACCTGAGGGCAAGACCTATCAGAGTCTGAGAGCCAGAGTGAGTTCTTCATTTCTAGAAGATGAAACGGCAAACGAAAAACATGATAAGAACAAGAACCATGAATGAATGAGAAAGGGAGGGCCCAAAAATGGTTGAGAGGGGAGATTAATCACCTAAAAAAGGGGAAGACCGGGGTTTCTCAAACTGTGGGTCACAACCCACTTGGTGGGTCGCAACCTGATGTCCTGGGTTGGTTCCTCCCACCTGCCCTTGCATCCAGTTGGCTCCAAATTGGAGCCCTCCAGATGCAATCGGAGGCCACACTGGGCCTCTGCAGGACTCCAGAAGCAGCCGGAAACTCACTTCTGGTTTACTTCTTGAATTCATGAAAGTGACTTCAAATTGTTTCTGGAGTCCTTTGGAAGTTTTCTGAGGCCTGCAAATGCCCGGTGTCAGAGAAGGGGGTTAGCTGTGGTGCTCTCAACCACAGAACACAATAAATAGTGCTCTTTCTCAAGACTGTTGCAAGACTTCATAGTCCTTTCAATGATGGGAGAGCCAACAGCCACCTTGAATGAGTGGTAATCATGAGTGCCAATGCCTGATAGGTAGGCCTGCTGACTCACCACACAAGGCAGGACAAGTTCTATCCTGGCAGCTCCTCACACGGACAGGCTCTTTCTAACTCTGCTAGCAGAAGCCATTTGATGTCCCATCACACTCTTTGGGACTGAGAAGCAAACGGGCTTAAATACCAGCACTTCAGCTGAAGTGGCTTGCAGATTAGGCTGTTAGTCACAGAGGAATTCAACGGAAGGACAAGCAACATTCCAGAAGCAATGCTTAGAAAAAGACTTTATTCAAGATAAAACGGTGTGCGCAATGCGCAACCGCTCTTCTAATTTGTGCTCTTGGTTCCCTCCATGATAAAACTTTAAACGCACGTCTGTGCTGTTGCGGGGTTTTTAAAAGCACAAAACCTTTTTTTTTTTCTTTTTTTGAAGGCAGCAATCCGAATTGTTAGCCCTGGTGTTCTGATGAATCAAAAAGGCTATTTAGAATACAATGAGGAATGGAAGTGTGATAAAAAAAAAAAAAATAGAAGTATTTCTCTGAAGTCGGAACAAAGTAGGAATCTCAATTGCAGCCCCAAGTATTTAAATAAGCTATTACAAAAGGGAATGCTAAAAGCCATTATGTTGCATGATTTCTTGTGAATAATAGAAGTGCTCTCTACCAGGTATTTTTACTTCAGTGTTTGAGAGAGATGGTGTTCAGCCATTGTAACCTTTCAAACCACCACTCTTGGTTATTGTTATAACTTTCTCTCTCAAAGAAGATGGGATGAATCTATTAAAAAAAAATATTCTGCAACTTGGAAAGAAGCAGTGCTTTAAACCCTTATGCATTAGTACCCCTCCCCCCCGTCTTCTGCCAGCATGTCACTTAAGCCATGACATCAGTGTAGAATTTCAGCATTGTGATGCCGCAAAATGCCTGTCACACACAAACAACATTATGGCACTCTTTTAGTCTAATATGCCGGTAGTGGCTCAGTTATTTTAATGACGTGCGCAGCTTTTTAAGTTGCTCCAAGTAAGTTTTTAAGGGGAAAATGCGCTGATGGCATGCATAGTGATTACAAGATGGCTACCAAATGGGCCCACCTGCTGGGGCTGAAGGAAAAAAGGGGGCTTGCTCCCTAAGCTCCTGGGGCCTGATCTTTCGCATAAAAAGTCAGCCAGAGTGGGGCTATTTAGAACAATAAAAAGCAGGCATGACGTGCTGAAGCTACAGACCTGGAATTACAAGGAGGTGGCTGTTCCAGGGCAAGCTGGTTAAGAATTATAGCCTCCTATCACTACGTATGTCCACTGGTGTTCAGTGCCAAAAGTCATGCATATCACTGAAGGTAAATGTGCTTTTGTTTGATTTAAATATCACCTTCCTCATTTCTCAAGTCAATTTTTCAGATAGAACAAAAGGTTTTCTTCAACATAAAAACTTAAGGTGTCACAATAATGGGAGTAATCCGGCCACCATTTGCCTTCCCCTTAAACCAATCCAGTAGCATAGCTAGAGGGGGTGCAAAGCACTAAGTTTTGCAGGGAGCCTCACCACACTGTGCAGAGGGCTCCTTCCCCGTCCCCTTCGGAGCCATTCCACGCCTATGCCTCCATTTTGCTCTAGCAGCAAAGAACGGTTCCTAAAGGGGGGAGGGGCCAACTGCATGGTAAGGTGAGGCTCCCTCCAAAACTAAGTGCTTTGCACCCCCTCTAGTTACGCTACTAAACCAATCATATTTCCAAATTTGAATTGTTGACTCTTGCCTTACCGTCAAATGGCAAAAAGTGGGTCATGCCTAGTGGGTTCTGCATTGGGACGTTCTGAGATTTTTCTGTTTCAGCTTGAAAAAACACAGAACTGCATGGCACAAGGAAATTTGAACCAAATCCTACAACTCATCCACTATGCCACCACTCATGGTCACATGTTTATGGCGTACATATAGCAAATATTTGTTCAACCTAATGCCTCAAGAGACTAAAATTGTTATTTTTATTATTTTTCATGACTATTAGCATTTAAAAATATTTATATATCTCTGTTCAACAAAAAGTAGTTCACAAAGCAGTTTACATAGCACAATCAATCCTATGCAGTTTACTTTGGAGTAAGCTCTACTAAACTCACTATGACTTACTCTCATAATAGTGTATTATGACATAATAGTGTATTATGACTACACTATGACTTACAGTCTGAGGCTAAGAGGCAAAGAAGGAAGGCCCATAGCCAGGGAGACAGGCCAGGGACAGACTGCACTTGCTCCCAGTGTGGAAGGGATTGTCACTCCCTAATCGGCCTTTTCAGCCACACTAGACGCTGTTCCAGAACCACCTTTCAGAGCGCGATACCAGAGTCTTTCGAGACTGAAGGTTGCCAACTAACTATGACTTACTCCTAGGTATATGCACTTAGGATAGCGCTACACATTTCAAAACTAGGAGCAGTCATGTAACCTGATAAAAAATTCAAACCTGACTACTTGCATCACCTGAATAGTTGTCAAAATGGATTTTGGCATCATTGAGTTCAATCACCTAGAATGTTACTAAGTTGTTCTGCAAGAACTTCATATAATACCAGGAAGCCGAATATTAACTGATGTGATAGGCTTCTGGGACCCAATGACCTGTCAGTCAAATGGTTGTTTCCTGTTAATATTGGTGAGAATTATGGATAGCAGCTTGGAAACAGGATATCTGAGATCTACTGAAATAAGCCACACCAGTGAGCATTTTAAGGGTTGGGATGTATTACTAATTACACAATGTTACTGATTTAGCAACAACAAAAAAGTCATCTATATTTTATGCCTCTGAAATCCTTTGCATAAATCCTCTAAAGGATGCAATCCTATCCACATTTTCCTGGGAGTAAGTCCCATTGTATACATTGAGACTTACTTTAAAGTAGCCTTGCATAGGATTGTGCTGTAAAGCAAATAAATAATATTCGATTTAAAAGAATATCCAGTTCAGTGAAAGCTATTATTTTTTTCCTGTTTCTGTGATTGATTTTGAGATAGAAATGCTGAAATAGTATCAACAGTAAGAATAATTAGCAGCTTAGAATCCTGTCTTATTTTTGTCTCAACTCTTCCATTTTTCTGTATTATTTGGATCTTCCTGTATTTATGTATAAAAAGTACCAACATTCAATGTAATCAAACACAGAAGAGAACTATAGTTATGTTGAAGAACATTTAGTTTTAAAAATAGAGATAATGTTAAGACACAGTAAAATTGTTTATTTGACCCCCACCTCACAAAAAGGAGCAAAATGCTTTTCATTGAAATCTAGCAAGATGCCTCCCACATGGCCTGCAAGACACAAGTTTGACCTTTTGTGAAGATTAACAATGATTTGCTGAAACCTCATGATGTTCAATTAATGAGCACTGGAATAATGATATTTATTCCTTCTGTAGTAAACACATATGTTTCTTCCTTATGAAAGCCATTGCTTCAATGCTACAAACCAAGCCTGATATCCCAACTTTAAATATGAATATTTCTCAAGTAGAGTAATCCACTTCCTACCTAAACCAGCAGCCTAGATTGGTACTATTGAAGCCTCTGGGGCAGCCTGTGTTTTTAACCCATCATGAACACACTCTGGTTCCTGCAGATGCCCCAGAGTTCATGGAATGTAGGAGCAGATCTCTGTTTCTGTATACTAATAGATACTTAACCATCCCATATAATTTTAGACATATATCCCCAAGCAGTTTATAACTGGCAATGCCTTCAACAGTTCCCTTATGCACAGACCCACAGGCCCCAAGAACATTTGCATGTTCTCTAATCTGTTCTAACATACATTTTTAAACTAGAGCCACCAAATTTGAAAGAGGGTGTTGCAGACAGCCGCAGAGGCCCTCTTGTAGATTGATAATTCAGCACTGCTGTGAAGCAGTGAGGCTGGCTTCTGGAGCCGTCCCATTTGATTCTATTTGCTTACTTCCACAGTAACCATTCAGCAGAGGGTTGCTTTATTAAGGCAGCCTTCATTACTTGTTATACTTGCAGTCACGGAAACATATCTAAGAGCATCAGGATGGAAACCATCAGAGAAAGTGCTGTCACTTAGCAGGTTCATTTTACCATCGCCCAGTGTTACTGCCCTCTTTGTTGTACCAGGTGGGATGTTGAAATGCATAGGAGCTCTTTAGACAAAATACACAGTCCACAGCACACCTGGCTTGTGTTTACAGAGGAAATCTCTCCTGTTTGGCTGCAGACAGCCAGAGAGATCCAAACCAACCTTAATTTATCTGTGTGGGGTGCAGTGGGCCTCTATTTAAGAGTCATCAGCAATAAAGGAAAATATACTGAATCATTTCAAGTGCACACTAATCATTTAATGTAATAAATGGAGCAACTCTAATTATCTCCCGAGGAAATGATTTCACACTGAAACAATGGAAATGAAGAGGTGGCTTCAGGAACATGACTTGCAACTGAAAATGTACTTACGTGGCTAGGGAGCCTGTTCTGTTTCCATGAAAAGGGGAACCTCAGATCTCTTTTTCTTTTCTTAGGGGCAGAAGAAAGGGCTTGGGTCGTATGCACACAAACAAGGGTGTTTTCATCAATTCAGTGGAGCAGCCCACACCATTTCCTGTACAGGGACATACTCGAGAACAAATAAAGATCTGCCCAAATGATAGATTTGTAATTTTGGAAAGGCGAAGAAATGTATTTTATTGTTTTTCGCCCCTACTTTGCGCACATTAAAACATTTTTTTCCTTTCCCCCCCCCTAAATTCCTTAAGTCTCTTTTTGTAAAGACTGAAAATGTATCGTTTTGCTTTTGCCTTTCTCAGCCCGAACACTGTAAAAGCCTGTTTTGAAAATCGGACCACCGTCTGGGCTCATCTGAGAATTAAAATGAGCTGCACCAACTTTCCAGCGCAATCGTCAATTTCACAGGAAGGGTGAGATTCATATGGAGTTTAAATGATTCAGCCCATCCCTTCCAAGGGAGTTGATTTCACTGCGAGCTAAAATGTTTTGTTACATTATGTACTTCTGTTGCTTCGGTGTTATGCCTCTCTCTTGAAGAAGCAAACGGAATCAGCGCTATCCTCTTAAGGCATTTGTAAAAACACTTCCACTTTTGAATACTTTCCCACAGATATATAGGCATATTCAATGGTGGTGCATACAATCCCTTTATATGTGATAACAAAATGAGTTCTACTTGTTTTAAAACCTTTTTCTTAAATGGTTCTAAATCTGATGCTAAAAGACAATGTGGGTTGCATTTCTTTTTTCCCACCCACCGAACCCTTGCTTTCAATTTTTGCAGGAAACTCAACATATAGAAGCATTTTCTATAAGCATTAGACACAAGGGTGGGAGGGGGGAAGAATCTCATTTGTCTCTGTATTTAACAGCCTGCTTTCCAGCACTTTGTACCTATCTTTATTAATACATCAAGTACAGCTAATTTAATACTCCCAACCTTTGGAACAACATGCTATATAGACCCATGCTAATTAAAGACTAACATATATGAGAATATAATGACTAGAGAAGGTGATCTCCTTCAAGTCCATTTCATGAATTATGACTATAACCACAACATAAAGGGGAAAAAAATAAAACCACAACTTTTGGAGATCTGCATTTATGCTAAAATGATGTCTATCTTTCACAGGAGGTAACAGGAAAGAGACCAGTTCTTTCGTTATAAGATTACTCGTCACCATGTACAAGAAAACAATGGATAAACATCAACGTAATTGGAATCAACTGTAGCAGTCTTTACAGGAATTTACCAAAATGTCTGCCATTCAGAGCTGGCTTACCATAATATTCTCTATGGAATAGTTGACCACAGGATTCTCATTCACAAACAGCCAGGTTAAACAGTTAAATGCTAGCAAATCCTGCATAGCCCTGTGGGAAATTTCACTTTAATCCCGAACTTATAAGAGGACAATCAAAGCCCAAAGCCTGGGTAACAAATCTGATCCTCTGTTGCAATCTACGCCCTCATGGGAAACAGAGAGATGCTCCCTGTACAAGCCAGAGATGGATAAATACCTAAATGATGAGATAGATGGGGAATGCAGAAGAAGCGTCTGGCTTCAGCCATTCGCTTCCAATTTCACATTACATTGTGAAAGGCAATTCTTGTGCAGCTCAGGAACAGCCAGTCCTGATTACTATAAGTTGAAGTGTGGCTTAAGGAATGATTAATGACAGTGTCAGGAGAAAACAAAGCACAATGAGGGTTATCTCTAATCCACCTGCTTGCAGATTCTATAGTAAGGGAATGGAAATGGCCCCGGTGAGCCCCGATAATAAAAAAAATCAAAATAGAAAGGTGCAAAGCCGTAGATATGTATTAATCTGATATATAAAAACTAGGTCTTAGCTTGAATAAAGCATTAGGCATGAATGGAGCCCCATAGGTGATAGATATTAGAGCACAGAGGACTTCACATTGTCTGTATTTTTTTAAATCAAACAGAACTGTTCCCTTCAGTATTGCCTTTGACATTAATATGTTGGTATTTGAAAAGTCACAGTTCACTAGATGAGCAGGCTTGTGAGTTCAAGCTCATTAAACAAAACCCCCTTTTTTCCTGTTGTTGTTGCTGTTGTTGTTGCCTGGGCCGGATCAAAAAATGACACCACACCACCACCGTGTGGCCCGGTGACGCAGAAACACACCAAAGAGAATCTCAGGTTTTCCACTTGGCTTTGCCAACGCAGACGAGAATCCCCCCCTATAGCACATAATTATAAGGTCTGATTGCTTTTTCATATGCAGACAGATTTATGATCTATCTCAGCCCTGACAACTCTCTGAAAGATGAGCACGAGATTTTTATTCAAAATGTCATTTTAAGTAGTCTGTATGTACCAGCTCAGGCCACTCAAGTTCGGTTCTTCTAGTAAGGTGCTGTAGCTACCAGAAAAGTGAGAGGTTCACTGGTTTTCATTGCAGTTGACCATGTCAAGGAGAATACTATGCTTTCATCTGGTATCCTGTTACTGAGTTCTCTCTGAACTACCCCCTCTACTGAAGCTTTCTGTGGATTAAAACAAAACAAAACAAATTCTTGCTGATCTCTACAACGCTGTGATGTGCTACTCTGCGGAACTACATGAAGTTTGTTTCACTCCAAAGTTGGCTACATGGTCCACTCACAATTGTCGTATTTGTTGGAAGTCTTGTGACATGATGCTATGAAGTCCAGTATTGTTTATCTATTGGCCAGGGGCTTAAAAAGTCTGTGTTCAGAGTGCTCAAACTGTGAAATGGGGGGGTTCAAAGGTGGAGCAACCCACTTCCCTTTTGCAATTACTCCCTGGAGTAGACCAGTGGCTCTCATTCATTTAGCTCCGGGATCCACTTTTTAGAATGGGAATCTGTCAGGTCCCATTGGAAGGGATGTCATGACCGAAAGTGACACATCAAGCAGGAAAAATTTTAACAATCCTAGGCTGCAATCCTACCCACACTTACCCAGGAGTAAGTCCCATTTACTATAATAGTTAAAAGCATTTTCACAGGAGCCTGTTAAAAGTACAGATCTGTGGCATTTCCCCAAATGCACTTGCATATCATCAAGCATCAATGAATGGGGACTCACCTGAAATTGGTTTGTGACCCACCTAGCGGGTCCCGACCCACAGTTTGAGAAACACTGCCCTAGACTACTATTTAGAAAGCTACAATGGAGGCACAATTGATTAAAATGGAGGGAATCTAAGGTGGAACTTGTTCATTTCATTAAGCTCCTACTCGCCCACCCACTCCCCCCCACACACACACACCTTTTCTCCCAAAGTCTGAGCATTGGTTCAAGTCCCATGCACTTATTTCCCAAGGTAGTGCACAAGAGCCACAGACTTATGAGAAACACTTTACTTGAGCTCCCCGCTCCCGCAGAAGAAGCACACAAGACAGAGGCTTGAGTAAATTGGGCCACTTTATAGGCCTACATGGTGGTTGGCAACCTTTAGTCTCGAAAGACTATGGTATAAGCCTACAGCACCTGGTATTCCCAGGCAGTCACCCATCCAAGTAATAACCAGGCCTGACCCTGCTTAGCCTCCAAGTTCAGACGAGATTGGGCATGTGCAGGGTAACAGTTGCTGCATACATTTTGCTAATTTAAAAGTTAGACCTATTGTTGGGTATATTTGGGGCACTGAATCCAAAAACGGCATTAGTTTTTGCCCGATTGGCTCTAGTTTGGGGGGCATGGCATAGTCACCTTATATGCTTATTCAAGCAGCTTCCTCCTGAGGAAGCCATCTGAGGAGTTGGCTTCCTCAGGAGGAAGCTGCAATTTACCAATCCTCTTGGCACATTGCATGGGTGGACCACAAGGGCTGCTGGCGTGGCAGCCTCTCCACCATTCTGCAGAGTGTCTCCAGGGGTGCAAGGTCCAGAAGGCTGCATGCCACCTATAGTGGCTCCCAGATTGGCCTTTGACAACCCCCGTCAGCACTGAGGTGAGTTTGGGGCCAGATCAGGGTGTGGATCAGAATGGGGTGGATCCTAATGGCAGTAGCATCTGTAAGATCTGAAGGTCTAGGTCTTAGGTCTAACAAGACCTCGGTGACCATTCAGATCTATGCCAGAAAAATAGATCTCAGCAGGCCCATAGGGGGGCTAGGGAGTGGCAGAGGAGGTAAGTATAAAATTTCTTTACTTACCTCTCTCAGCCATCCCGGCCCCCATCAGCAGTGCTGCACCCTGCAGGCTGGCTAGTATTCGGACATTTATCATACCCTTAACACTTTAAACTAGGATGCCATTTAATTAAAAGCAGGTTGCAGATTGGCATCTCCTTCGTGATGTTGACAGGACAGTTCTCTGAAAGAAAATTGTCAAAAGACTGGGAGACAACCAAGGTTTGGGAGATCTGCTCCAACATGGCAGATCAGACTGGAGTTGCCCCCTCTCTTAATAAGGCCCGCAACAGGTTGGGATTTCAATTCATATTTCACCGAAACATATTAATACAGAAAAATCTCTAATGGAGATTTAGCGCTCGGTTTTTAACGAACCTGACATCCCTGTCGAAAGAAAGCAAATACATTATTTTAATTAATACCAAATCATAAGTGCTCCTGATTTATATGTTAAACAAAAGGAAAGTGTCTTTGTCATAATCCACAATTTATTCTGCATTCACCCATCATTTGCTCAGGATCTTTTTTTTGTTCCAGTGTGAAGGGTGTGATGGAAGCTGCCGTGTGGAAATGTACTGATGCCACACACACCATGAACGGCTGTGATCACATCACCCCTCATTTTCGTATGACGTGCCACAAGGTAAACTTACCCCTGTGTGTGTACTTCTTTTTTTTTCCCCCTCTCCATCTGACATCTATCAGCTATCGCATTCCTAGGTAGAATGGCTTTGAGGTTTAAACAATACGTACACTGTATCTTTACAATATGATGATCGCAATTGAACAAGGAAGGTATTGTTTTAGGGGATCTTCAGACAGCTTCAGGCAAGCAGTTTGGCAACTGAAATAATGTCATTCCACCACCATTTTGCACCAAGACCGCTCCTGGCCCTACCCTGTAATCACGCAAGGCAAAGGCGGGAAGATTTTGATACTCTATTGGTTACTTTGTTGGGGTGGGCAGGACCTGAGACCATCTGTTGGCTAGTGTCTGGCTCCGTCAGTGTGCTTCAGATCTCTGACCCCTCCCATCCTCCCCATTGCACAGAGTTAGCTGGTTGCCTCTGGAGCCGGGTAAATTTTTTGCAATCCATCTGATTGACTTTGGTGAACATATTTTTCCCCCACTTATCCCAGACTGTTGTATTTGGGTCAGGGATTTTTTTTTTTTTTTTCTGTAGCCAGGAAGCTCACATCTGGCAGGTTTGGTACAGGCCAGAGCAGCCATTTTCAACCACTGTGCCATGGCACACTGGTGTGCTGTGAATGGTCTACAGGTGTGCTGTGGGCATTTGGGGGAGGGTCACTTATTAGTAGAGCCATTGGGAGATTTGGCCCGCCCCCACCAACAGCATGGTGTGCCTTATCAATGGTCAAAAAACCAATGGTGTGCCTTGACAGTTTGAGTACCTTGTCAGTGTGCCAAGAGATGAAAAAGGTTGAAAATCACTGGGCTAGAGGGTAGGAGTAAGGATTTTGGTATGCACCCTGACATGCAGATGTCATGGGTGAACCAGCATCAATCCCTAGTGCTTGTGTGGCTTCAGGAGACAGGCTGGTGATCTCTCTGGCTTGGATTGCAAAGTGCATCTCAAAGCCTTTCTGGCTTGGGTAAGGCAGTGCAGTCCAGCTTCCTTGCCCCTTCAGGTTTGGTGTAGAAAAACTCAGGTTGTCAATTGACAGCCTGTAGTTTTGAATCAGGGTAGAAACATCCAAAAGTGGAATAGATAATTGTTTGCTGCAGTGGCATACCAAGGTCATCTGGCACCTGCGGCCCATAAATTTTTGGCATCTCCCATGACAAAAATCATTTGCAGTAACAGTCGTGACATTAAATGAACAATAAGAATAATAATGACCAGAGAAGATGCACAGATAGTGAACTTTTTTTTGTTGAACTCTGTGTGTGTGTGCGTGTGTGCGCACGCGCATGCACGTGCCAGGGTTGCCCCCACTATTGCTGCCATCAGGAAGCAATATTCAACATATTTGCTTTTGTATATTGTAAAATAAAGGATCTTCCAAATTTGACCAAAAAAGCCTGGGGAAGAGTGCCTGTTTGCATGTTGATTTTCAGGGGTACTATCACACACTCGTTTTGTGCTCGGTCAGTAAATAACTCATGTCACTATACTATGTTCCATTTCCACCTGGGAGATAAGAGGTTATTTCTGCTTCAGTGCAAAATCCTAACAGCCGAGGTAAGGTAGTGCCAAGATTGCTATCTAAATTAAATGCCAGGCAACTTTAACATTGTCCCGAGGGTTATTTATCTAAGGCCTGAATATATTTCCAATACGTTAAATGAGGACATTCCAGCCAAGACCGTCTTGGCATGTGCTGACCTGTAGGGAAATAAAAGCCAGACCACTGATTGTGGATTAAAGAACATGATTCAAGGATATAGACCCTTCAATAAAACTTAACCCTAATGTTGCAGGTTCACCTCGATGGCTCTCATAAGAGGCCCAGGGGGCTGCCAAGGAACAAGCTCTCCCACCTTCGTCCATTGCAGGTGATTTGGCTTTAGTAAACTCCTTACCCTTGATCTGTTTTAAGTGACAAAGGCCCAAATCCTAACCAACTTTCCAGCACTGGCATAGCTGTGCCAATGGGACATGTTCTGCATCCTGCAGTTGGATGGCAGTCACAGAGGTCTCCTCAAAGTAAGGAGATGTTTGATCCCTTGCCACAGAGCTGCATTGCCCTTATGTAGGTGCTGGAAAGGGGGTTAGGATTGTGCCCGATGTCAACCAGAGCCATAACTAGGGCAGAGTCTAAGGGGCACATGCCCCAGGCATTATGGGAAGCAGAGCACATAAAGGGACCAGGAACATGAAGCCACCGTAGTGATTGCTTCCTCCTCTAGGCAGAAACCAGAAGTGACTGACTTGCTCCCCAAGTGGTGCAACACAGTCACTTCTGAGATTTCCCTGGAGAAGGGGTTGCTCGCTGCGGCAGCTTCACGCACTCTCTTCCTTCGCCTGTGGAGGCTCCCAGGCTACACGGGAGAAGGAACAGGGTATGCAAAGCAGCTGCAGCGACCGCCACCTTCTTCGGGGAGAACCCAGAAATGATGTCACAGCATCACATGATGGTGTGACATCACTGCCCCTGGCACTGCGGTAGACTCAGTCCTACCACTACTACTGACAATGTGTGCAGGTCAGACACGTCACGCAGTATGCAGATTTTCTCCCATTTATCTCATTCCATTTGGTCAGCGTGGAAACCAAAGCAACTGACACAGTGTATGTCTTCTGTCCAGGGAACATTATATTAAGAATCATTCTTCTCTTCCCTGCATGCTGTGAGGGAGCAGCTACCATGTCTTGAGTGGCATAAAATGTTAAGGCCGCTATTTTCTGCTGATCTGCCATTTATTTCACTCTTTTTTCACATTTTTTTTTATACCGCCCTTCCTCCAAAGAGCTCAGGGCAGTTTACACAGCTGCTCCTCCCCTCTTTCTTGTCCTCACAACAACCCTGTGAGGTAGGTGAGGCTGAGAGAAAGTGACTGGCCCAAGGTCACCCAGGATGTTTTGTGGCTGAGGGGGGATTTGAACCTGGATCATCCAGGTCACACATTGGTGTGCCACGAAAGGTTTGCAAGTATGCTATGGAAGTTTGGAGCACCTTGGTTGAACATGGCTGAAAATCTCTTCTGGGTTCTGCAGCTCTGTTTCTAGGACAACTATCCATAGTAACAAATTGTTTGTCCTTTTTTTCCACTGACAGAGCCTCCAGAAGAGAAGGGGCAGACGATTGATTACTAGAGACATTCGCCCTAGACATAGAGCCATAGAACTTGGAAGAGTCTTCCAGAAACTGGAAGTGACATCACAACTGACCATAGAGAAGACCATAGAGTGCTGTGTGCTGTGAGATAGCTGTGTTAAGGGCATGTGATGGGCTCACTCTTCACTCTGGAGACCTTCCGGTTCACAAGTTCATCACGAGGCTCCAGATGTGATCAGCGCTCAGTTTGACAGTCTCCTTAATCTAATGCTTAATCAAGCATCAGGGCGGAGAATGCCAGACAGGAACCCTGACTCACTTTCATACCCGAGATTCCACACGGCTCCCGGTCCCCCCTTGTTCATTTGTTCTGTCGGAAGTTCTTTCTCTTAGTGCTTCGAGCTAGATCTGCTCCTGGCAGTATTTTATGTTCACCCATTAGTTTATTTTTTAGGACGAGGAAGATGTATTTCTGTGTTATAAATTATTTATAAACACGAGAACAAAGGCAAGGCTGTCAGGGAGGCTTGGTTCTTGGAGAAAACAAAAAAGGGGGGAAGGGAGTTATGGGTGTATGAAGATCACAATTTTAGAAGGAGAAAAAGGGGGAAGCAACCACTAATTATTAACACTCATCGGCAGACAAAGACCTGAAAGGGTAGGATTAGCGGGATCTATTTACATCTGTCACAAAATGAGATCTCATTAATGGCCTAGGAGGCTGTCACCAAACTTCCTCTCTTATATTAAAGTTGAGGCTCTCTCAAAGCAATGAGCTCTTCCTTCGGGATATTTTTAAAAGTGGATTAAAAAAAAGAAAGAAAGAAAATCAATCCTGGTAACAGGATTGTAGCTATTGAATACTGCAGAATTCAGACTTAACAGTTAAATGGGGGGGGGATTGCATCACTCGTGTCACAGCAAATGGTGGAACTTTCTCTTTCTGTAGTAATGTAGGCATTGAGGAGTGGTGCAACTCATAGCCCAGTTCTGTGCAGGCCTTCTGCTGATAGAACTTGTGTTCCATTGACAGAGGGCCTTGACGGATGGCATTGCAACCACATTAATGGCACATGGTGATGGTTCAAGTGCATAGAATACCCAATCATTGACAGTGCTGGTGAGTTGGCAGTGGGGATGGGCCATTAGTGGGGAGAGGAAGGATCAGGGTAGGGGTGGGGATTGGCCAGGGGCATGCTGGGGGAAAGGCAGGGGCTGGATATTGGCTACAACAGCTCCATTGAGATCCTATGTCCCCTTTTCAGGCTTGACATGCCCCTTTGGGTTAGGTGAGGTTTTTGCCAGTCAAAGGGCTAGCACAGATCTGAGAAAGCCCATTGG
The DNA here is from genome assembly GCF_035046505.1 of Tiliqua scincoides. Taxonomy (NCBI): domain Eukaryota; kingdom Metazoa; phylum Chordata; class Lepidosauria; order Squamata; family Scincidae; genus Tiliqua; species Tiliqua scincoides. Next base: position 10,576,356 of record NC_089821.1, read on the forward strand.
GGATCATGGCTCAGTGGAGTAGGTAAGTAAAAAATTATTTCACATACCTCTCTGCTGTGACATGTTCTGCTGCCAGCCCATAGGATGCAGTAGAGGCCAATACCAGGATAGGATGGGATCGCCAATGATACTGCCAAAGTTAGGATTGGGTATCAGTTGCCCCAAACCATAATCTAATGGAAAATTCTGTGCAAGCTCCATTGAAATATCTTTCCGCTTAAGATACCGCTTAAGATACCAAATGAAAGGATCACATCAAGTGGCAAATTTGGGGAGGGGAGCAGGAAACTGATGAGAAGTCCCCGGCATTCCACATGTGCCCAGCCCCTCTCCAGACCACAGCTCATCAAAACCACTTCAATCAACTCTCTAATCCTTTTCCTGCTCACTGAATGAGCAGGAAGAGAATCGGCCCAGTGACAGCTTCTCATTTGCTCCAGGAAGAAGCGTTACCATCACATCAGGACCAGAGCAAAAGGGTAGGGCTTTCCCCAAGACTCTTTCCCTTGTTATTCCATTTGAGCATTTCTCCAGAGCAGGGGTGTCCAAAGTTTTTGGCAGGAGGGCCACATCATCTCTCTGATACTATGTTGGGGCGGGGGGGGAATTAATTTACATTTAAATTTGAATAAATTTACATAAGTTTACATAAATGAATATATTAAAGATGAACTTGTATGAATGAGTGAAGGTCTTGCAATAGCTCAAGGCCTATAAAAGGTCTTGCACAAAGTCAGGCCAGCCTTTCCTTTGCTGCTGCCACTGCATCACAGACTTGAAACAGCAAGCAGTGGAGGGAGCCCTCATCCCACAGCTCACGCAAGAGGTCAACCAGTCGCCCTCACGCTGAGCAGTTGCGTTGGGCCAGTGCAGGCTCCAACAAATCTCTGGAGGGCCAGATGCTCATTGGAGACTAGGGGCTCCCTGAGGGCCACATTGAGAGGCCTCGAGGGGCGCAAGTGGCCCCAGGGCCGGGGTTTGGGCACCCCTGCTCCAGAGCACTAAATACTTGGCATGTGTACCCCATATAAAAGTAGGGATGCTTACACTTTTGTTAGGGCTTGTTGTTGTTGTATGAATCTTTGGACCTATGCCAGCTATGTTTCTGGTGTAGGTCCACGGAGAGCCATTTTGGGCCAGGAAAATGGGGATAGGATCCCAGTATGTGCTGTTGCCACTGAGGTTCACCCCTCCTACCCCTGCCTGGCCTGCTCCCTGCCCCAAATTTCCCCTGAACTGTTCATGAATCTTCTCCATCGCCACCCTACTGTGCCACTGTGACTTGCAGAGGCTGTCCGGTTGTTTGTGCTGACAGCCACAAAGAGCACTATAGCAACATGCCTTGAACAACACAGCAGCAGCACTTATGCAGACTGGGAGTTCCACCACCATAAGTGCCCTGTAGGATTGGGCTGGGAATCAATTAATTCCTAGAATAAATAAATTAGGCACCAGTGACAGGAGAAGGAAGAAAGGCTGCAGCTCCTCGTCTGAATCAGAGCCTGAATCAGATTTCAGATTGCCATCTGACCCGAATAAAAATTGGCCTGGCCTGCTCTTGTATGTTGAAGAGCAGCTGATCTGTATTCATCAACAGGTGACTCACTTCAGGTGTAGAGAGAAACATTAGCACCAGCTAAAGCAGATCCCACTGACAGGCTGGTTCGAAATTGACAAGGTTAGTTAGGCGTAATAATTGATAACATCCCGGACTCATTGTCAAGAGATCTGAGTGACTTACGATATGTTGAGCAATGTATCCAGTGAGTGAGAAGTTATTTCTTTGCCAAACCTAAGCTGGCTTTCCCCATAGGGCTCTGATAGAGCATATGTGCATGTTCTGGATGGCACTTTTCTTTCAGGAGGGTGTCATTTTGCAATGTAATTTCCCCCTTCAAACTATATATTCACTTGTTTCTCTGCAAAGCCCCATTATCTAGGGACAAGTTCTACACGACTGCATGTGCTGACATATTTCTGAGCTTCTGAAAAGTGGCTGAGAAGTAACTGGAAGGGTTGCTTATAATCTATTCAGAGGGCTCCAGGTGCCCTCTATTAACACAATGTAAGAACTGCAAGCAGGGCTGGGGTTTCATTTGCCTTGCTTGGTTTTCTGATTGGATTTCTTCTGCAAAAAAAATAGCAAATGCATTTTGCTACTAATTAGTGGACTTATACCAATAGACTTTTCATCAGTTTGAGCTTAATTAAAGAGTCTTTAGATATCCTATTTCTCAAATCATTTCCCATTGGGCCAGTCCAGATTGTATTGTTACCATCCAACCACTGTTCTCTTCTGGAGCATTTTCTTTAACCATGTGGGTGGCCAGTTTATCCAAGTCACCCCTTTACACATGCTGATAAACCTCTTTAAAAAAATAGATTTTTTTTTTTATTATTATTCAGACAAACCACTCCTCTCCATGTGATAAAAAGAATGGACTCAAATTCCCCAAGATGCTAGGATGGGCACGCATTTTATAACATGGAACTGGGTGACACTGACGAAGCTGAAGAGAGTGCAAAGCACTAAGGCCCAAATCCTAACCTACTTTCCAGCGCTGACATAGCGGTGCCAGCGGGGTATGTGCTGTATCCTGCAATTGGGTTGCACTCATGGAGGCCTCCTCAAAGTAAGAGAATGTTTGATCCCTTACCTCAGAGCTGCATTGTCCTTATGTTAGCGCTGGAAAGCCGGTTAGGATTGCGCCCTAAGTTTTGCAGGGTGCGTCACCGCAGCATGCAAGGTCCTTCCTTCCTTCAGAGCCAGGTGTATGCCTCTATTTTGCACTTGTGGCCCAGAAGGGTTCCGAGGGGGAGGGGAGGGGTCGCTCGTACAATGCAGAGAGGCACCCCCAAAACTTAGTACTTCGCACCCCCTCTAGCTATGCTACTGACAAGAATGGTTTGCAAGCCAGCAAAAATAGACTGAGCTACATGAAGCCTTCCAGGTGGCAGTAACTGATTTTGTCCCTCAGCCAAGATGTGAGTAGTGGCACTATTTGAGGGAGGGGGGACAGCTCCTTCAGACTCATACCTGATAAATTTGGCAGCCATTCTCTCTTCCTACCCTCTGTTCAAATCATCTCATAATTACTCTGGCATTGGGATCAAGCGACTTGGCTAGCTCTGAGAGATATCAGATGTTTTTTTCACATGCTTGCTGAACCTCAGACAAATTTTGCATTTTGTGTGTGTGTCAGTTTTATCGTGGAACATCATGCAACCATCTGGGAAGAAAAACAACATGGTACTGGAGCAGCTGGTGAATGGGAATGGCCAAATAAACATTGGCACTCACCCTGTCATTAGGTGAGATAAGGAGGAACAGCTGAAGCCAAGAGAGACAATTCCAGAATATGGCCATGGTTCGCTTTCTCTCTTATCTCTGCTTGGAAACGCAGCTATCGTTTACATTCTGAAATACAAGAGCTCATCGTGGCGCTCTTCATAGCCATGCTTCCAGGGCCTCTGGGAGGAATTTTATCAGGGGGCATAAAGTTTCTCTGGGGCCTCTTCCCATAGAGGGAGAAGAGGGATGAAGCAGGGTGAGGGAGGGTGGCGACAGGGCAGGCAGAATGAGCAGAAGTGAAATGGGCAGGAGAATAGCGGCGGCGAGGCTAGGGGTGGATGGATCAGGCCTGGGATGTGTGTAATCAGTGGCCTTTGACACCCAGGTCTCCTCTTTGGGCACCAGGGCCAGAGTACCCCTGCGCTCCAGGTACGCCCTTCCCTGAATATCCCCCAGTAAGGTCACATGGCAAAAGGGGCAACTTTGTATTTCCTCATAAGAGCGCTTTTATCTCCAGTCGCTTATTCGTACTTTGAAATCTCTTCAACTTCACTGAGGTTGCAAACCTCTGCGTACCTGCTAGGGAGACAGTTCCTTTCAGCTCCGGAGTAGGCTTGTATAGGCTTGCCCAACTGACGATCTGATTTTAGATCTGGGTGTGGCAATAGTTTAAACTTTAAAACAAATGAATAAAAATTTGATTGATTGACTGATGAAAAAGTATCCCAGATAGATACACAAGATATTGTATTGGCAACCTTCAGTCTCGAAAGACTCTGGTATCGCGCTCTGAAAGGTGGTTCTGTCACAGCGTCTAGTGTGGCTGAAAAGGCCGATTCGGGAGTGACAATCCCTTCCACACCGGGAGCAAGTGCAGTCTGTCCCTGGTCTGTCTCCCTGGCTATGGGCCTTCCTTCTTTGCCTCTTAGCCTCAGACTGTTGGCCAAGTGTCTCTTCAAACTGGGAAAGGCCATGCTGCACAGCCTGCCTCCAAGCGGGCCGCTCAGAGGCCAGGGTTTCACACTTGTTGAGGTCCATCCCTAAGGCCTTCAGATCCCTCTTGCAGATGTCCTTGTATCGCAGCTGTGGTCTACCTGTAGGGTGCTTTCCTTGCACGAGTTCTCCATAGAGGAGATCCTTTGGGATCCAGCCATCATCCATTCTCACGACATGACCAAGCCAACGCAGGCGTCTCTGTTTCAGCAGTGAATACATGCTAGGGATTCCAGCACGTTCCAGGACTGTGTTGTTTGGAACTTTGTCCTGCCAGGTGATGCCGAGGATGCGTCGGAGGCAGCGCATGTGGAAAGCGCTCAGTTTCCTCTCCTATTGTGAGCGAAGAGTCCATGACTCGCTGCAGTACAGAAGTGTACTCAGGACGCAAGCTCTGTAGACCTGGATCTTGGTATGTTCCGTCAGCTTCTTGTTGGACCAGACTCTCTTTGTGAGTCTGGAAAACGTGGTAGCTGCTTTACCGATGCGCTTGTTTTGCTCGGTATCGAGAGAAAGAGTGTCGGAGATCGTTGAGCCAAGGTACACAAAGTCATGGACAACCTCCAGTTCATGCTCAGAGATTGTAATGCAGGGAGGTGAGTCCATATCCTGAACCATGACCTGTGTTTTCTTCAGGCTGATTGTCAGTCCAAAATCTTGGCAGGCCTTGCTAAAACGATCCATGAGCTGCTGGAGATCTTTGGCAGAGTGGGTAGTGACAGCTGCATCGTCGGCAAAGAGGAAGTCACGCAGACATTTTAGCTGGACTTTGGATTTTGCTCTCAGTCTGGAGAGGTTGAAGAGCTTTCCGTCTGATCTGGTCCGGAGATAGATGCCTTCTGTTGCAGTTCCAAAGGCCTGCTTCAGCAGGACAGCGAAGAAAATCCCAAACAAGGTTGGTGCAAGAACACAGCCCTGCTTCACTCCGCTTCGGATGTCAAAAGGGTCTGATGTGGAGCCATCGAAGACAACAGTGCCCTTCATGTCCTTGTGGAAAGATCTGATGATGCTGAGCAGCCTGGGTGGACATCCAATCTTGGGGAGAATCTTGAAGAGGCCGTCTCTGCTGACCAGGTCGAAAGCCTTTGTGAGATCTATGAAGGCTATAAAGAGTGGCTGTCGTTGTTCCCTGCATTTCTCCTGCAGTTGTCTAAGGGAGAATACCATATCAGTGGTGGACCTGTTGGCTCGGAATCCACACTGCGATTCTGGATAGACGCTCTCTGCAAGTACCTGGAGCCTCTTTAGTGCAACTCGGGCAAACAGCTTTCCTACAACGCTAAGGAGAGAGATGCTGCGGTAGTTGTTGCAGTCACCCCTGTCACCTTTGTTCTTGTACAGCGTGATGATGTTTGCATCCCTCATGTCTTGAGGTACTCCACCTTCTCTCCAGCAGAGACAGAGAATTTCATGCAGCTCAGTGACGATGATCTCTTTGCAGCATTTTAGGACTTCAGCAGGGATGCTGTCTTTTCCAGGTGCCTTGCCAAAGGCAAGGGAGTCCAGGGCCACGTGAAGTTCTTCTAGGGTTGGTTCACTGTCAAGCTCTTCCAGCACAGGCAGGCACTCAATGTTGTTCAGCACTTCTTTGGTGACTACATTTTCTCTGGAATATAGCTCAGAGTAGTGCTGCACCCAGCGTTCCATCTGCTGCGCCCGATCCTGGATGACCTCGCCTGTGGCAGACTTCAGAGGGGCAATTTTCCTCTGTGTTGGACCTAGGGCCTGCTTGATACCGTCATACATGGGGCCAACATCTCAGGGGGGCCCCATACACAGGGGCCAAGTCTGTTACTGGTATAAGGCACTTTACTAAAATAAATAGGCAAGTGGCAGCGGCGGCCCACCAGAAGGTCCCCCATAGTCCCTGGAGCCAGTAATTCAGCACAGGGGACAGGATGGAAGAAGTAAGGGGGCAGAACGGGACAGGAGAGAAGGAATGGGGAGGAGAAAGGGTGGAATGGAGGCAAAACAAGTGCTAGAAGGGGCCACTGCCACCAATATCCTATCCCCTTTCAGGGCAGGTGGATCTGCCTTCCCAGGTCCACTGAGACTTGCACCACTCAGACTTGTAGACCTGTTCTGCCACCAAAGTGTTGTCACTGGCTAAGGGAGCAAACGTTCCCTTACCCGAGGGAGACTTCTAGCTGCATAGCTGCATTGACTGGGGAAGGAAAGGACAGGATTGGGACCTTAGAGTGCTACCTTATGCATGTTTACTCTTCGGTAGGACTTACTCCCAGGTAAATTTGCCTAGGATTGTAGTCTTAATATAACATGAGCTACATACTGTATCTCAGCCAGCTTTTGGGAAAGACCAAAGGTTCCCAAACTTTGCAGTGACGTGACCCACCCCATCCTTTGTTGTGGGACACAATGCTCCTAGTGGAGCTGGAGACCTCTCCCAGCCCAGCAACCCACTGTACAGGCATCTGCGGGCCTCAGAATGACTCTCAGAAGCCTCTGTAAGCCACTTTTGGAGGCGGCTTACAGAAGCTTCTGAAGGCCATTCTGAAGCCTGCAGAGGCCTGTAGAATGGGTTGCTGGGCTGTGTACTGGGGCTTCTGTAATGGCTCCTATTTGGAGCCAAACCAGCACAGGGGATGTGCGCCGGCCCAGATCGCAATGTGGGTCTTCAGTGTAAGATCATTTTGTTTTCTCCTGGATCTACAGCTGCTCAAGCTTCCACTTGCCTCCTTTTTCCTGTTTTCACTTCATAGAGTATGAGTGCCCAAACCCCGGCCCTGGGGCCACATGTGGCCCTCGAGGCTTCTCAATGCGGCCCTAAGGGAGCTCCCAGTCTCCAATGAGCCTGGCTCTCTGGAAATTTGTTGGAGCCCACACTGGCCCAACACAACTGCTCTCAGCGTGAGGGTGACTGTTTGACCTCTCGCGTGAGCTGTGGGATGCGGGCTCCCTCCACTGCTTGCTGTTTCATGTCTGTGATGCAGCAGAGGCAGCAAAGGAAAGGCCAGCCTTGCTTTGTGCAAGACCTTTTATAGGCCTTGAGCTATTGCAAGACCTTCATTTATTCATATAAGTACATCTTTAATATATTCGTTTATGTAAACATATGCAAATTTATTCAAATTTTATATGTAAATTAATTCTTTTTTTTTCCTGGCCCCCGACACAGTGTCAGAGAGATGATGTGGCCCTCCAGCCAAAAACTTTGGACGCCCCTGTCATAGAGGATCCAGCCCTACTCCGGCTTTAAACCCCAACTGAGTTTTTCACCACCTTACAGCTGCCTGACATTCTGGAACATTCCACCTGCCCCTCCATATGCCCCACTGATGTGCTGCACATACAACTCACATAGGCACCCAGAGACCATCTTGCACCCAGATCTCTTTCCTACACACCCACTTCCTCAAGGCAAAGAACGAACTTTGCAAGTTCATGATGCTAGCAAGAGCCTTTCAACCCAAGCCTAACGAGCTTTGTGACAATAAAACTGCAGTTCCACTGTTGCAGATGGCCATACAACAGAATGCTGTGCGAACCTCTGGCAACCATTTCAAAACCACCACCACCACCACCACCCCCGGAAACAGCTGTGCTGCAGCTGGCTACATGCAGGAGCACAGGTAAGCCAGCATAGAGGCAATTTGGTGGGAAGAACAGGGTGGGGGGGAGGAGGAATAGGAGAGTGTCTGGGTGATGGACAGGAGGTGGAGTAGAGGAGGGAAGTGTTGGATCCTGGTGGCACCAGCATGTAAGTACAAGGATCCTATCCCTGTTTTGCTCCCTTTCCCTCTCCCTTACTCTCCTTGATTCTTCACCAGCAAAATGGCTGGCGCAGATCTGAAGAGACCTATTGAGGCAGCAGAGACTTACCCCAGGGTAAAGGAACAAACGTTTTATTGCCTTGAGACGGCCTCCAGACTCCCCCCCCCACAGCATGCGTTCATTGGCGTGGCTGCATCAGTGGAAGGGGTGTTAGTTATGATTTGGGCTGGGGGAAGAAGATAAAGGACTCCTGGAGTCATAGTCAACAGCAAATGTCCTCATAGGCCCTGGCTTTCCAGCAGTGGTGGGAAGCAATGATGGTAGAGCAGTGGCATAGCTAGAGGGGTGTAAAGCACTATGTTTTGCAGGGAGCCTCACCACAGTGTACAAGAGGTCCTCCCCCTCCCCTTTAGAGACATTCCGGGTGGTGGGAACAAAATGGAAGTGTGCACTTAGTGCTATGTCCAGATGCTCCCACTGTCCGGAATGGCTCCAAAGAGGAGGAGGAAGGGCCACTTGCATACAACCTCGAAACATCCCTCCAAAGATCAAGGGACTTTCTGGAGCAGCACCTCATGAGGTGCACAGATGGGGCCACTGCCAGAAGAGAAAATAGGGCAGGGGACACACACACACACACACACACACACTCCTCAATGTGCACACAAAAGCAATTGGCACGCATATCTGGGCTTCTCTGGATCCTGGCCAATATTAGCAGAAGTTCTTGAACTGCACCATATGAATGAATGAACCTACACCCTCACTTGAATCTTATTTTGGCAGCATGTGCATTTGCAGAAACAGATTCCCTTTGCTAGCATCAGATCGTGACTTTCGGACTTACATAGCAGCTGATAAATTGCCCACATCTGAATACAAAGCATAACATATATTTAATTACTGTTCTTCCTTGTTCTGTCAGAGTAAGGCCTGCTGAGTCGGCAGACTCAGTGATAGGGTGCTGGACAGGGCTGCCAGCACAAATGGCTGACAGCCCCCATTGCATACCAGTGGAGCATCCAGTCCACACCAGAGCAGGTGAGTCAGTGTAGGTGAGTTCTGGGACATTCTAGGGAGGGTCGAGGTGGAGATTGGGGTGTGGCAAGAGCAGGCTAAGCTGGATATCAGAGTGAGCAGCTCTGCTCTTATCCTAGGACCCCATCCCAACTTTGACATCCCTGCTGGACCCACTCAGATTTATGCCAAAGAGCTGCCACAGGTCCAAGTAGGCCCATTACAGACCATAACATGGCAGAGTAGGTAAGTACAAAAAGCTTTTTACTTACTACTCCATCACTGCCTGGATACTGGCTGGCCCCTAGCATGTAATGGACACTGTTCTGGTGCCGCTGAACATTATGGGCCAACCCAGGACAGGATTGGGCTGTTTGATAAGCCAATGGAAGACCAGTGAGGAAGATGTTGTAGGAGTCAAGGGACAAGATGGCCAGAATGAACTAGAGCTTTTGCCAAGGATTCTTAAAATACTTTAAAGAGGGAAATTACATCTTACAGCAACTGACTGAATATGGGGAGCACAAGAGAGACACTCTGCTTTAAAAGAATGAGGAGTGGGTATACTGACAGTTGTTGGGTCTTTAAGACTGAGGGTGAAGCTTTATGGCAGATCAGTAGTTAAGGAGATAATGAGGAACAGGGGGTAACGACTCATTAAGGGATATAAATTCCAAATGTAAGAGTTAGTAAAGGGAGTGAGGCATGCCTCAGCAGAGTTACACCAGCTTCTGGTGTAGTAGTAGTAGCCCTCCATAGTAGGCAAAACATCAAGCTAGTACTTGTTTTTAATTGACCACAGCTTTTAAACTCAATAAACATTTATTTAAATCACAAACCTTTACATTTGCAAATAATGGAAAGATACCATAAGCCTGCACTCATCTCTCTTATAAAAGCATCCCAGTGGTGTAGCTAGAGGGGGGAAGCACTAAGTTTTGCAGGGAGCCTCACTGCAGCATACAAGGGCCTCTCCCCTTTGGAGCCATTCCAGGTGGGGTGGGGGAGAGCAAAACAGAGGTGTATAGTTAGAAGAGCTTTCTAGCTTGAATTTCTTCTAGACTTCACATAAACAGCCGACAAGGTGTTGAAACAGTATCTGGGCTGCACCACCTGGTTGGCTGTTTATGTCTAGAAGTCAATGGCACTTTTGCTTCTATTCAACAGATAAGCACCAATTTTCGAAAGATACCAAGATCCACTGAGCAAAGTCATACTCAAGAAACGCTTACCCATTTTGTAAAGAGATTACTACTCACAATGTTAGGCTGGTGCAGCAAAAAATACCCATGTCCAGGTCTTGGAGAGGAATTTTATCAAGGAATAGTTTCTTTTGGGCCCCTTTTTGGGGTACAAACTTTATTTTGGGCCCTCTTTGGGGTGCAAAGTTTCTTTTGGGCCCCCTTCCCTTCTCTACTGAATCATAATTTCATACTATCATTGGATCATAATTTCTACAAATGATGATATATAAAACTATGTAGGCTTGCTCAAAATGTGAATGCTAGTCTTCACACAATATATGCAAACATTTACATAGATCCCAGGACATTCCAGCTCCCCTCCATTGGCTCCTGAGCCCCCTTTATAATCCCAGGCCCAGATACAAGGTACCCCCTGAACCCCCCCTGTGGGCCCTAGTGAGATCAGAAAATGTAGGATCTCAGGAAATTTTGGGGCCCCTTCCTATGGCTCCTGGAACCCTGAGCTGGGGTACAAATTCTTCCCAACATTGCATATATCCAACAGGGACCGTATGAGTACACCTGTGGGCTGTGCAAAAATGGGTTAAACCCTGCACTCCCTCTCATGGATTCTGCCCAAGTCCTGTGGAATCTTAAAGTGCAAGCTTTTTTCATGTATCTGAGCAAATGAACTATATTCCATGAAAACAAATGCCACAATAAAGTCTTTTAGCAGAGCACAGTTTTCTTTTTTCGATTTACAGAAAATGTCTCACATCCCTGGTTTTTTCAAATTCTATGAAATTTCTGTTTTGGCCACAAGATGGCACTGCTCCCTAAGGATTATGATGTGCTGTTAAGTATGGTATGCTATGTTGATGATATACCTAAATATAAATAGATATATTTATGCAAGGTATAGAAGTCATATTTCTGCACAATGCCTTTCAAAGGTTTTAGGGTTCTGACCAGGACAACCACATGCCATGATTTTGCTGCTAGGTGTTCATGCTTTCATTTCTAATTAGTGTTCAAGAACCCCAAAGCAAACTGGCTGAAAGCGTTTTTCAAGGTAGTTCTGAGAAGTGCATATGGCAGAAAGATTATAAGTTTCTTAGGGTGCAATCCTATTCAACTTTCTAGCACCACTGAAGCCACAATGCATCCCAGAGGTAAGGGAATAAATGTTCCCTAACATTGCGGAGGCCTCTGTGACTGCCTTCCCTCCAAAGGATGCAGCACATGCCCCATTGGCATGGCTGCACTGGCCCTAGAAAATTGGCTAGGATTGGGCCCTTGGTGTGTTTGGGGGGGGGATGAACATGCTCACTCCCTGATCATGAGTTTTAATTTCTCTGTATGTATTTCACTCCTCTGCCTCTCAGGGCAGGAGGTCCGGTCTAGAGGGTAGAGCCTCCATTTGCCTGAAGATTAACATCCACAAGGTCGCCAGTTCGAGGCCACCGGCACCGTGCGACCTTGAAGCAGCTGACAAGCTGCAGCTGAGCTGTTCCATCTGCTCGGAGCGTGGGAGGATGGAGGCCAGAATGTTAAACCAGATCGGAGTGTAACAGCTTGAATGTGGTGGTTCTTGAAAGAGAGAACCTTCTTTCAATTTGTAAAAATCCCTGCGTGGATTTAATAAGCCTGCCTGTGTAAACCGCCTTGAATAAAGTCTTGAATAAAGACCAAGAAAGGCGGTATATAAATACTGTATATTATATATTATTATTATTATTATTATTATTATGTATTCCAGCGAAGTGATAACTGCTGTTGGTTGATCGAAACCCAGATTTTGCCACCTGTTTGGGATGTTTCCTACTCGATGTGTTCCATTTGAAACCCATTTTTGCCCTGCCCACAGCTGTACACATTTGGTCCATGTTGCATAAATGCAACATTGGGCAGAAATGGCTTAAAAGAATCGTGCTACGTAGAAAACAGAGTGAGGCACACACAAAAAGTTAAACTGGTTATTTAAAAAATGCCAACTAAGCACCAAGAATCCATGACAGACGTGCCTGCTCAACAGGAAATTGGTGAGATTGATTTTCAGCATTCAGTAAAATTCACCTGCAAGTGGAATGTAAACAGCAGGGTCAATCTGATCTTTCTTTCTTGGTACGAGAGAAAGCAGATCACACCAATGGAAGCGAATGCCTTCCTTTCTCTTGCCTGAATGTTAGAAAAGGAAAGTCACACTGGATGAAATGTGAGATCCACGGAAGAAAATAACTATAGGAACATATTGAATACCTTTTTTTAACTTTTGCCATATGTTGTCAGAAGAGGTCTCCTTTACATTGCAACAGGAAACTATTCTCACTTAAATTTGCTGTTTAAATGGATTTCTTTCAAGGATGAGAAGGTATATATTTATGATAAGTTTATTGAAGAAGAAGAAGGAGAAGGAGGAGGAGAATTAATGTTATGGAAGAGAATATTTCAAGTGGATTTGAGTTAAGCTGTGCTGAATAATCATTTCTCTTGTGCACTGAAGGATTTTCCTAGTTTTTTATGGCATATGTGCTTTGCGCCTTTGTATCTGTATCTTTGTATCCTGGCTTAAATATTGTTAGACTAGATATTGTGACACGCCCTTGTAGCTCTATTTTGTATTTTTTTTTACTTTTAAAAATTATCATAATTTGTTCTAATACATCTTCAGAAATTCCCATTTTATGCACCACAGAGACATTCTAGTTAAGCTGCTCTGCCCAGGAAAGTGAGTGTGGCTTTGAATACACAAAGAGGTGTCCCAAAATATGTCAGTCACTTGTACATTGCCTTTCATGCTTGGTGCATAATGAAGCAGCAATTCACAGGTCTCTCCCATGACTGGAGGCATGAGTTAGACATGCAGCACAGACTCATGCATCTCTCGATGGAGGAAGTAGTGAGTCACCACCAGCTGCTACATTGGAAGCATGAAAAGTAATGCTTTGAACCTTACTGTGCCCACCCCTTGCCACCGGCTCCATCCCCAATCATCAGCACATTCTTCTCCTGTCAAATGACTTCCCTCCCTTCAAGTAGCACACAAGCGTATTTGAATGAGGCAACGGAATGCATATCTTTGTCCTCTCGTACATGATCCTGTAGAATATACACGTACAGAAAAAGGTGCTCACCTCAATTTTCTAAGTGATTGGAAGTTCCAGGGGTGAGCTTACAGAGTGTCTTTCCTTCCAATAAGGCAGGGATTCCCAAAGTGCGTTGTGACACTTTAGGGCATGAAGGTGCACTCATAGAGTCACCACGGGATATTCCCCAGTGTCCCCTCCTACCTGTTCTTCTGGGTGTCATCATCTTGGATCTCATAAAATATTATATTTATGTAATTATTCCAAATTCCAGACACCTTTCCATCCCAAGCAGTTTGGATAAGGGATATGCAACCTGTATCAATCTGTAGCCCAGAGAGCCCTAGAGTTGTTGTTAATAATAACAGCAACAACAACAACAAGGTATTTAAATACCGCCTTTCTGGTCATCGGATTACTCCTCTGACTTTATTCAAGGCGGTTTACATAGGCAGGCGTTTCTAAATCCCTCAAGGGGATTTTTACACTCATAGACATTCTCTCTTTCAAGAGCCAACAACATTTCAGAATGGATCTTCCTGGTTTGGTCTCACTTCTGGCCTCCAGTTCTCCCAGGCAGACTGACAAGCAGCTCCATCTCTCACATGGAGGGCAGCCAAGATGCTTCTTGCTCACACCAAGAGCAGGTGGAACCACTCAGCTGGGCTTGTCAGCTGCTTCAGGGTCTCACCATTCTCCTTCAGGGAGCTGCCGGTGTCCTCGAACTGGCGACCTTCTGATGTTATCTTCGGGCTAACAGAGGCTCTACCCTCTAGACCAGACCTCCTGCCCCACATGATGAGTTTACTTATCATGGGACAACAGCTTTCACTGTGCTTCCCTTCATCCATTTTTGTGCCTCTAAACACACTGGTAATAAAAGCAAGTCGTATCCAGAACATCTATTAGACCAAGCCATCATATAGCAAAGGCATCAAAAAGAAAGTATCATCTAAGCCCTCCGTATCACTCCCAGTGCCATAGCAAGAAGGGGTGCACTAAGCACTAAGTTTAGCAGGGAGCGTCACTGCGATGTGCCCCTCCCACACCCCTTTGGAGCAATTCCGGTTCGCAGGAGCAAAATGGAGGCTCTTGCGGCCCAGAATGGCTCTGAAGGGGAGGGGCTGCTTGCACGGTGCAGTGAGGCACCCTGCTAAACTTAGTGCTTTGCACCCCCTCTAGCTACACCACTGATCACTCCATTTATGAATGGCGCAGTGCGTCTGTTATGTGGACACTCAAGAGAAATAACGTACACACAAATTCCAAATCTGCGGTCCTTTATCCAAGACTTTACGGAGGAACCGCGGCAGAATGTTATCTGTCTGCTTGAATCTGTTCCATTAGCGTTTCCATCTGTCATCTTAATGCCACGTTACCCAATTAAAACGCGGTTACTGGATTGCAATCCTTGGAAGAGCTAATTGGCCAGATTGTCCGTGCTTCCACAAAAGTCTCCAGTTCCTGCTTTTTGCCTCTGCACCTGCCAGTGCAGGCACAGTCAAGAAACGGCATGTTTTTCATTTGTTAACTGTGTTGCCAATAAGCTACACTTGCACTCAACAAACATCTCTGTATTTTAATCCCTGCGCAAAATTTTTTTTACCAGCAAATGTTTTCTGCCTCCCACAGAGCTCTGAAAAAGAAAGGTATAAAAAAAAAAAAAAGAAATGTTTGCATATGGTACCAGGTCACACAACCTATAAACAAACATTTGGATGTGTGTCACTAAAGATCCAGTGCAGAACTCCATGTGGGCCAATTCCAGTTTTGGCATACATTCATTTCATAAAATGAAAGGAATCTCTCTCTCTCTCTCCCCCCACCCCCCATTTATATTACAACTCTCTCAGTTAAATACCACTGTCATGGCTTCCCCCAAGAAGGTTGGGAATTATAGTACAGGTACTCTAGCGGAAGGATTGAGACAAAATTATGCAGCGGATGGATAGAATGGATAGACAGATGTTCTTTTCCCTTTCACACAACACCAGAAGCCGAGGACGCCAACTAAAATTGAGAGTGTAGAGAGTTAGAACAGACAAAAGTAAGAAAATATTTATTTACCCTGCATGTAATTAATATGTGGAACTCCTTGCCACAGGATGTAGAGATGGTGTCTGGCCTAGATGTCTTTAAAGGGGGACTGGACAGATTTCTGGAAGAGAAGTTCATCACAGGTTACAACCCAGGATGGATGTGTTTCAATGTAAATAAGTGTAAAGTCATGCAAATTGGGGCAAAAAATTAAAACTACACATATAGGCTGATGGGTTCTGAGCTGTCTGTGACAGATCAGGAGACAGATCTTGGGGTGGTGGTGGACAGGTCGATGAAAGTGTCGACCCAATGTGCGGCGGCAGTGAAGAAGTCCAATTCTATGCTTGGGATCATTAGAAAAGGTATTGAGAACAAAACGGCTACTATTATAATGCCATTGTACAAATCTATGGTAAGGCCACACCTGGAGTATTGTGTCCAGTTCTGGTTGCCACATGTCAAAAAGGACATAATGGAAATGGAGAAGGTGCAAAAGAGAGCAACTAAGATGATTACTGGGCTGGGGCACTTTCCTTATGAGGAAAGACTACGGTGTTTGGGCCTCTTCAGCCTAGAAAAGAGGCGCCTGAGGGGGGACATGATTGAGACATACAAAATTATGCATGGGAAGTGGATAGAGAGATGCTCTTTACACTCTCACATAACACCAGAACCAGGGGACATCCACTAAAATTGAGTGTTGGAAGAGTTAGGACAGACAAAAGAAAATATTTCTTTACTCAGCGTGTGGTTGGTCTGTAAAACTCCTTGCCACAGGATGTGGTGATAGCGACTGGCCTGGATGCCTTTAAAAGGGGATTGGACAGGTTTCTGGAGGAAAAATCCATTACCGGTTACAAGCCATGATGTGCATGTGCAACCTCCTGATTTTAGAAATGGGCTATGTATCAGAATGCCAGAGAGGGCACCAGAATGCAGGTCTCTGGTTATCTGGTGTGCTCCCTGGGACATTTGGTGGGCCACTGTGAGATACAGGAAGCTGGATTAGATGGGCCTATGGCCTGATCCAGTGGGGCTGTTCTTATGTTCTTAACTACAATTCCCAGGAGGCCTTGCAGGTCTCTTGTTATCTGGTGTGCTCCCTGGGGCATTTGGTGGGCCGCTGTGAGATACAGGAAGCTGGACTAGATGGGCCTATGGCCTGATCCAGTGGGGCTGTTCTTATGTAACCTCCTGGTTTTAGAAGTAGTCTGAATGCCTGGTGCAAGGGAGTGGCACTAGGATGCAGGTATTTTGTTGTCTTGTGTGCTCCCTGGGGCATCTGGCGGGCCACTGTGAGATACAGGAACTTGGACTAGATGGGCCTTTGGTCAGATCTTACTCTGACTGTGGGGAAGAGAAAGAAAAATGAACCAGGCAGCTAATTAGAGTTATATTATTGTTCTTCCTTTGGAAGCCTAAACTTAAAATAGAGCTGCAGAAAGTTGATGCATCCTAAGATAGTTAAACGAAAAACAAAGAAACACCAACAGAAAGGGTGGGATCCTTTTAATGCAGTTCAGCTGCAGGCATTTAGCAAGGCAGTCGCAATCACACAAACCCACCTTCATCTCTATTTATAGAGCTAGTGCTGGAAATGAATTCATTTTCGCTTTAATAGATCTCTGCTGGTAAGAGCATCTTTTAATAGGGTTGCCACCCAGCTAGTTTTCCATTGATCTGACAGGGGGGTTTGCTGCCGGGAAATTAACTTGACGTTTGCAAACATTTGGATGAAATGCCACACTCAGAAAGGCTGTGGTCAGGAGGTGCTTCTCGCCAGGAGAGATGGTACGTGTCGTACTCGCAGGTGGAAAGATTAATGCTCTTCCACAATAATCGTATTCTCTAAAGCAGCTCCCTTAGATTTGAGCAACCAGGCAGGAATTTAAAATTTGACTCATGGTACAACTAGGCAAGAATGTTCTGTCCTGCAGCCTTCTGTTTTAGCATCCAATCATTGCAAAAACCCTTGCTGGGCAGCAGTGCCCGCTGCTCATTGCCCCAGAAGGCTCTGCACCCCATTTGCCCAGGGGAAGCAACTGCCCGGTGTAAGTTTCCACAGAGATTGGGCTTGAAGACAGGGGGCTGCAGGACAAAACAGTTTTGCCACCATTGAGCCATACCCAAGCTGATAATGCAGATGTGCCATATCCAGCCCGCGGCAGACCTCCTCAGCCCCATGCCCTGGGGCAAAAGGCCGCGATGGCACCCTCCAGTGGGCTGTCACCACTCCCCTGTGCACAGATTCACCCTCCCCCACTCACCTGAGGCTCATGGAGCCTTGCGTGACCCTAGGCTGCATCAGGAAAGCTTCCTGGGGCTTCCCCAGTGCTATAAATTGTGCTTCCAAAAAACCAGATGCACAGTTTCTGACCCCATCAGGAGCCTCAGAGAGGCTTCCACAGGGTCCTATAGGCATGAGCCTGGGGCATTTGCCCCATCGACTATAATAGAAGGTCCACCACTGACCCGTGGGCTGGAGTTTGGAGGCGCCTGATTTAAATGAAAGTCAGAAGTTTGTAACTTAGAGTCAGGCTTGTAAACTTGGAATGTACTCCAGATACAAGTCCTGTAATAAATATATGAGAGTTGGCAGCAGTAGAATGGACTTGGCTGCACTACCCGTCTGGCATGGATTTGGGCAAATCCATGTCACCATCGCTTTTGTTTCTTATCAATGACCTTGTAGTTTCATTGCGGAGAGTTTAATCTGAATTGCTGCAGTGGTGTTCATTCAAATTTCCTAAAGAGTGTCAACTTGTAGTTAAGATTAAAAAAAAAAAAAAAAAAAAGAAGATGCTCTTATAATTGCTGGGGAATTTTTCAAACACCCCTTTACAAGCAAACTGGGCTATGCTTGGAAGAACCCTTTTGCAACTTCAAATCAGGAAAAATAACTCATGTGATTCCAGTAGCTTCAAATGTGGAATAAGTGTGGGTATAGAAGGGGCCCAGTTTACCTAGCTCCCAAAGAGTCAAAAATTATATTTTTAAAAAACCTCTCAATTCTGAACCAGTGTGCCACAGCACATTGGTGTGCACTGAAAGGTCCACAGATGTGCTGTTGGACATTTGGAGCAGAGCTATGGAAAATGGCTGAAAAACTCTTCCTGGTTCTGCAGCTCTGCTTTAAGAGTTCTGGCAAAGGGACAGACAATTCATTACTACAGATAGTTGCCCTAAACACAAAGCTGCAAGACCTGGAAGAGTCTTCCAGAAGCCAGAAGTAACATCACATAAGGCAGGGGTGTCCAAACTTTTTGACAGGAGGGCCACATCATCTCTCCGACACTGTGTCAGGGGCCGGGGAAAGAAAGAATTAATGTACATTTCAAATTTGAATAAATTTACATAAATAAATATATTAGAGATTGAATTTATATGAATGAATGAAGGTCTTGCAGTAACTCAAGGCTTATAAAAAGCCTTGCACAAAGCAAGGCCAGCCTTTCCTTTGCTGCTGCATCACAGATGTGAAACAGCAAGTAGTGGAGGGAGCCCTCATCCCACAGATCAAGCAAGAGGTTGGCCATCACACAGATGGTGAGCAGTTGCATCAGACCAGCATGGGCTCCAGCAAGTCTCCAAAGGGCCAGAGTCTCATTGGAGACTGGGGGCTCCCAGCGGGCCGGATTGGGAGTCCTCGAGGGCCACAAGTGGCCCCAGGGCCGGGGTTTGGGCACCCCTGACGTAAGGCAAAGACCATAGTAGTGGTCTTCTCACTGTGCCATGAGAAGCAAAATGTTGAAAATCGCTACCCAAGATACATGCACTCATTTCTGGCTTGGTCATATTGGTACACCTACAAAGAGAGTTTGCACACATGTAGGAATTTAGGTACAGATATTGCAACTGAGGCTCTCCTACAGTTTATGCCTTTGCACATTAGAAGCTGTTTTCTACTAATAGACCGCTCTATGAGCATCCTGTTACCAAGAGCGACATGTGATATTACTCTAAAATAGTAACAGATCAGCTCCCAATTAAGTTTCCTTCTTTTATGTTTGCGGCCCTGAACAACGTTAAGTTCCCAAGCTAACAGTTTAAGTATAGGAGATCCCTGCCAGATTTTGCTGACAGGCGCCAGCCTCGATGGAGGATTAAAACGCCACAAATTAAGATAAAATTTGGTAGAATTTAATTGTAAAACTCTATTCCAGTAAGCAGTTCCCTCCAGTCAGCTACCAAGCAATTTTGCTGAAAAAGCGTTTCCCTTCATCAGGGTGCAGCACTGTGCCAACATTCAGCACGGCAAGTAGCTTCAAAATAGCACCATCTACATACATGGATAAAAACTTTATTCAGAACCATTTGATTAGCAGAAACAATGATGGTATTTCCAGCCTTTTCCATGGGGTGAAATGTTGTTTACTGGCAAATCTTCAACAACACCAGACAGATTGAGCAAGAGCCCTCATCTGGCAGAATCTGGGGGAAAAAAATGAATTTCCAAGGCATGCTCAGTACCAGTTTCAGAGGGAGGGCCAGTCTGGGGAAGTATTGGGAACCCATTCACTCCCAAGGGCCCCATCAGTGGTGTAGCTAAGGGGGCTGGAGGTACATTGCCCTGGGTTCCATGCCTTGAGGTGGTGCCTCTAAGACGTCCCCTAAAGGAGTGGTATTCAGGACCTCAGAGGATACTGAGTGTCCCCTGGGCTTTAGAAGGAAGTGCCTTTCTGAGGCCTCTGATGCATGGGGGTGTTTAAAAATTGGGGGGGGGGTGTTCTGGGGGGTATGGAGGTGTTAAAAAATGTTGTGCCCTTGGGTGCCAGATGCCTTAGTTACACCACTGGGCCCCATCTGTCTGCCCCATAGTTTCTGCAATGGCAACCAAAAAGCACACTTTTAAGTCACACATAGCTAAGATGTGACTGCAAAGGATTGTACACATGCATTTTTTGGTTACCATAAGTCCTGTGACAGCTGATGGGCTTCTGGGAATGATCTTGTCTTGCCCGATTTTCCCTATCCTGCAGACTACGACAATTTGTCCCATCCAGATATTCCCTTCTCCTGCTTTTTAGCTAATTAACACCCTCCTTTTCCAAGAACAACAGCTGCGGTGTGCAAAGGAAATGAACAGAACTCCTTATCAATTTGTGCAATTAACAAATTTTATTGCTATAAACACAGACACTCCCTGCAAGTTCTCTTGTCCGGAAGCTTTCCCTCCCCAAAACTCCACTTAACTCAGTGGGTAAGGTCTGAAGCCTCCAGTCCAAGTCCAGTCTCCAAAGCACAGTCCAATCTTCCCAGTCCAGTCTTCTGCAGCAGAGTCCTCTCCTCAGAGTGTCTCCTCCAGCAGGGTCCTGGCAGTCCTATCTTCTGTGTCCTCTAGCAGGATCCTGGCAGTCCCCTTCTCCCATAGGTCTGGGTCAGGTAGCCCTTGGCCAGGTTCCCTCTGGATCAGGTAGCTCTGTCTGGTCAGGTTCTTTCTGGATCAGGTAGCATCTCCCTCTGGGTCAGGGTAGCTCTGTCTCCTTCTGAAGCTGCCTTTTATCCTTGGATGTCTCATAATCCAAAATGCAGCTCACCTGTGAGTTACCTTGTTAGCCCCTTGTTAAGTCCAAATTAGGCTCAGGTGAGCCATCTCTTCAGTCCATGTCCATCCAAAGTCCCATCAAGGTCAAATGAAGCTCAGGTGTCCATCAGTCTCCATTGGCCTTGATTGATTACAGCTGTGGAGCCAGCCCTGCCCTTCCCAGAGCTGTCAACCAGCTGTCAAAACATGGAATCACTGTCAACACCACATTGTCCACCTGATGATCTTCTGATCTTCCGTAACCCATGGGAAGGGGATGGAAGGGGAAGCATTCCTCTTCCCCACCACCACCAGCACCAGTCCACAGTGCCCAAGCAGTGATCCTGTCACCTGGGAGGATTGCAGGGCAAGAAATGGAAGAACTTTGCCTGCCTGCCAAGTGTCACTGCTGAGCCAGCCCCCAGAAAAGCTAGAGGGTAGAAAGGCTGAACTTCAGTTGGGAGAGGCAAACAGAGCAGGGAAGGGTAAACCAGGGAGGAGAAAAAAACAGACTGGGAAAGGATGAGTTGGGGGTAGGGAGAGAAGTCAACCAGATGGGGGCAGAGCATGTACAAAATAAGGAAGGGACACAGAATTTGGCTGTGGTCAGTGGACACTGCCACCAACCTGGACGTATAGCTGAATACCAGGCAGTAGTGTTGCTAGGGGGCAGGGGGCAGTTGTCCAGAATTCCACACTGCCGGGGGCACTACTCCAACTCAGAACATCTATCAGAGTCTTTAAAGAGGGACTTCCGTTTTTTTGTGAAAGGCTGCCATAGTTTAGTCCCATAGTTCCATTTTAAAGACTCCAGTAAGCATTTTGAGTTGCAGGGATAGGGTGTAATTTCTGACTTCACCCTGGTTGCCAGAGTGACTTGCTACACCATGGCTGCGGGGCAGGGTGAATGAACAGCTTCTAAAGAAGAAAGAAAAGAAACAGTAAGAAAACAGATGAAAACCAGTTCAAAATGGAGCAGGCAGAAGAAGGATGGACAGGGTGACTTCAGGCTAAGATGTCACAGGTATTGCACAATAGGTGCTTGTGACACCCCCCCCCTCTCTCTCTCTCCTGAATGCTGAGTGAAATATTGCCTTTCCTTTATTCTGTCCCATTTTCATTTCTATGCAAGAAGAAAAGGAGAGAGAGAGAGAGAGAGAGAGAGAGAGAGAGAGAGAGAGAGAGAGAGAGGTTATCACACCAGGGCAGGGAAGAATTATTTTTGCATGTTGCTCTGTTAGAAACATAAAAATTGTCCTACAGTCAAACCAAGTCAAAGAAAATGTTCTGGAATTAAAAAACCTCTTTAAG
This sequence comes from Tiliqua scincoides, assembly GCF_035046505.1. Lineage (NCBI taxonomy): Eukaryota > Metazoa > Chordata > Lepidosauria > Squamata > Scincidae > Tiliqua > Tiliqua scincoides. The sequence continues at coordinate 10,598,535 of NC_089821.1, forward strand.
CCATTTCTGCCCAACGTTGCGTATACTCAACAGGGATCAAATGTGGCTGGGCAGAAATGGGTTCGGGGAAGAGTTAAGGCCCCAACAAATTCAAAACACATGAACATTTTAAGTGAAGGCACCACCTTAATTTCTGTTCTGTGCTAGCTATAAACCTGATCTCCAGTCTCACATGCTCCGGGCACCCTCATTTTCAGCTAGCGCCTCTGTCCCAATCCTCTGCAAAGAAGCTCAGGATGCCATATCACACTGGCTGCACACTGCTCCACTGCTTGCCCTGTAGGCTTTCAAATGGTTAGAAAGAAGGGTGTTTGTTAGTAGTGACAGGTTGTATGTGGAGGGCAGAGTGTAAGTCAGGCTGATGGATGGAGGGTGCAGTCGGACTATTAGTGAGCATAAGGCGCATGATTCCGCCACTAGGTGTCCTCTGAAACTTCTGTCCTGGTTGCTGCGGAGTCATTTCCTGTCACTTCAGGAGGGAGTTCCTATTTCAGCCCTGTAGCTAAGCAACTCTTAAACCATTTGAGGTCAATCTTGTTTCATAATCTACAGCATAATACAGGTCATATTTGAATAGACGGGTCGTATTTTCTCATAGCTCTTTATCTCCCTATATATTGAGTCGTGTTTGCTGTCTGGGCACAAAATTAGATGTGGAGCGAAGACAGATACTCAACAGTATGCCACATACTGAACACATACAGTATGCCACTGCCACATGTGGCCACAGTATGCCACAATGCGACTTGCACAGGACATGGCTGCAAACTTGCCCGGTCTCCTCCGGCGTCAGTGATGTTGGTCGAGTTCAAGGACACTGTTGCAGTGAGTTGAGATTATATCGGTTTGGATGTGGGGCACACGTATTCAGGCTGCTGAACCACCATGAATTTCATGTAGGGGCACCGGGAAACATTTAGAAATCATAAATAATATTTATAATAAATAAATATGGGTTGACACATTTTTTCCCCCCTAGCATAGCTTCGAGCACAATCGTATAAAGGGATCCAAAAGTGTCACAAAGTGCCGTAAAGCACTTTTGCGCCACTGGGAGAGGAGGAGGTCGGCACATGAGGGTGCATGAGCCCCACGCGACCAGCCTAAATGGTAAGCCCACGTCGGCCAGGCTAGGCCGGCACGAGGGTCTGAGGAAATGTGGGGAGGGCAGGAGGGAGGTGTTTCAGGGCAGGGGGAGGGTGGGCGGCGGGCAAGCCTGCGGGCAGGCGTCAGGTAAGCAGGGGCAGGGCCAGGATCTGGCACTTCTGCCAGATCCTAGCCCCCTTACCGGGCAGCCCAAGGCAGCTCTGGGCTACTCAAATCTGCTGCACCTCTTTAGGTGGTGCAGATTCAAGTAGCTCCATTGGGGCTGCTGTGGCATTACCCAGGTTAAGGGGAAGCGATTCCCCTTGCCCCGGGCAGTGCCGCAACTGGCCCAACCCTGACTTGGATGCGGGGCCGGCCCACTGGCCTGCTTGCTCCAGGGCAGGTTAGGATTGGACTGTTCTTTTCCTTTCACAGTTGAAGGACTCAGAAATGAAACAGACGGAGCTTCTTCCAACATGGCTTTTCAGTGCTAAGAAAAACTGCACTGGATTTTACCCTGCACATGCCCAATCTTGTCTGATCTCGGAAGCTAAGCAGCATCAGGCCTGGTTAGTACTTGGATGGGAGACTGCCTGGGAATACCGGGTGCTATAGGCTTATACCATAGTCTTTCGAGACTGAAGGTTGCCAACCATTCTTTGATTGCAACTGTTACCCTGCACATACCTGATCTCATCTGATCTTGGAAGCTAAGCACGGTCAGGCCTGGTTAGTACTTGGATGGGAGACCACTTGGGAATACCGGGTGCTGTAGGCTTATACCATAGTCTTTCGAGACTGAAGGTTGCCAACCATAAAGGCATAAGAAGTCATTTCGGGGGAGAGGGCTACTTCTCAAATAGACTGCCTGTTGGAAAATCTTTGCCTCTTACCCACTTCTGTTTTACAAACATGTTGTGAGAGCATCTGGCCTAGATGGGGACAGATTTCTGAAAGACAAGTTCATCATAGGTTACAAGCCATGATGGGGTCGTGCAACATCCTGGTTTTAGCAATAGGCTCAGGTGCCAAGATGCTAAAGAATACAGGTCTCTTGTATAATAATAATAATAGGCTCAGGTGCTAAAGAATACAGGTCTCTTGTCCTGTGTGTTTCCTAAAGCATTTAGTGGGCCGCTGTGAGATACAGGAAGCTGGACTAGATGGGCCTTTGGCCTGATCCAGCAGGGCTCTTGTTATGTTCTTAAAAGAATAACATTACTTCCCTAGAAGTGTGTGTTTCCAGTGAGTAAGATAGGATTTAGGGGAGAGCACCAGGATGAGGTCTCTTGTTATCTGGTGTGCTCCCTGGGGCATTTGGTGGGCCGCTGTGAGATACAGGAAGCTGGACTAGATGGGCCTATGGCCTGATCCAGTGGGGCTGTTCTTATGTTCTTAACTACAATTCCCAGGAAGCCTTGCAGGTCTCTTGTTATCTGGTGTGCTCCCTGGGGCATTTGGTGGGCCGCTGTGAGATACAGGAAGCTGGACTAGATGGGCCTATGGCCTGATCCAGTGGGGCTGTTCTTATGTTCTTAACTACAATTCCCAGGAAGCCTTGCAGGTCTCTTGTTATCTGGTGTGCTCCCTGGGGCATTTGGTGGGCTGCTGTGAGATACAGGAAGCTGGACTAGATGGGCCTATGGCCTGATCCAGTGGGGCTGTTCTTATGTTCTTATGTTCTTATGATTACCGCCTAAGGACGCAATCCTAACAGCGCCCTAGGTCGGCACAAGTCCCAGGTTGGCCATAAAGCATTCTGCGCCTTCTTGGGAGTTGGCTGGGCTGGCGCAGGGATGCATGTCAGCTCGCGGAGGCTGCATCCAGCCTCCACACCGACCTGGGGAAGAGAAGGTGGCATCAGCCGAGCTTGGCCGATGCAGGGGTCTGGGGAGGGCGAGGAGGAGGCGGGAGGGAGGCGGTCCAGGGCGGGTGGAGGGCAATCCCAGGGGCAGGAGGGTAGGGAGCAGGAGGCAGGGCTGGGACTTGGTTGTTATGCCGGATCCCAACCCCATTTCCCGAGCAGCGCGGAGTGACTTAAAACTGCTCTGTTCTCCTTGTACATGTGCCACTTCCTGACGTGGCACAAGTCCAACGAGACCCATTGGGGCCATTGTGGCTTACCCGGGAGTAAGGGGAAGAGTTTTCCCTTATCTCTGGCTAAGCCATTTCTGGCCCCAGTCTTGCACTGGATGCAACACAGGCCTCCTGGCCTGCCTGTTCCAGCGCAAGATAGAATTAGGCCATACATCTTACTAAACACAGTGGGCTTACTTCTGAGTAAAATAAATAATAATGCCATTTTCAAACACCTCTATACACATACATAGGACCTGCCATTTTTGAAACTGTTAAGCAAACCACATGGATATTTTCTATATTAATTGGTTGCTTTTGGTTAAAGAAGGGGGAAAAGGGATTGGACAAGTTTCTGGAGGAAACATCCATTACAGGTTACAAGCCATGATGTGTATGTGCAACCTCCTGATTTTAGAAATGGGCTATGTCAGAATGCCAGATGCAAGGGAGGGCACCAGGATGCAGGTCTCTTGTTATCTGGTGTGCTCCCTGGGGCATTTGGTGGGCCGCTGTGAGATACAGGAAGCTGGACTAGATGGGCCTATGGCCTGACCCAGTGGGGCTGTTCTTATGTTCTTAACTACAATTCCCAGGAAGCCTTGCAGGTCTCTTGTTATCTGGTGTGCTCCCTGGGGCATTTGGTGGGCCGCTGTGAGATACAGGAAGCTGGACTAGATGGGCCTTCGGCCTGATCCAGTGGGGCTGTTCTTATGTTCTTACCCTGCACATGCCTGATCTTGTCTGATCTTGGAAGCTAAGAACGGTCAGGCCTGGTTAGTACTTGGATGGGAGACCACGTGGGAATACCAGGTGCTGTAGGCTTATACCATATTCTTTCGAGACTGAAGGTTGCCAACCAAAATGTTCTTATTAACTCTTTATTAAAGTGCAAAACCGATCCAGAAACTGGGGAAGGGGGTGTCTTGGTGGCATTGCTGGCACCAACTAATCAACGTCATACCCAGTCGGCTTCTAATCCAGAATTTTTCAACATTTTTCATCTCATAGCACACTGACAAGGCACTAAAGTTATCAAAGCACACCATCAGTTTTTTGTGTTTTTTTTAACATCTGACAAGGCATGCCTCACATCCCCCAATGGCCTTACTAATAAATTATCCTCCCCCAGACTACCGTGGCACATCTACAGACCATTCACTGCACACCAATGTGCAGTGGTTGAAAATCAATGTTCTAATAATCCAAAGTTGTAAAACTCTGTGTGTGTGTGTGTGTGTGTGTGTGTGTGAGAGAGAGAGAGAGAGAGAGAGAGAGAGAGAGAGGACTTACCGTATTTTTTGCTCCATAAGACGCACTTTTTCCCCCCCAAAAAAGTGGGGGGGGGAAGTGTGTGCGTCTTATTGAGCGAATACTGGGGGCAAGGTCCGCACCGGGGGCAAGGTCCTCATTTGCACAGGTGCCACAGGGCGAGGGCAGGCTTACTTTAAAAGTAAGTTTTCCTCCTCTAAAAACTAGGTGCGTTTTATGGTCAGGTGCGTCTTATGGAGTGAAAAATATGGTACTTCTAAGTAGACCCACTTAGGATTGGGCTGATAGTCTCCTGGTTACTGGGAGTGTCGCTTTTGCAATGTGATACTCATTTTTACTTGAAAGATAGCTCTAACAGCTGCGAGGGAAGGAACCAAACAGCTGGAAGCAGTCACACTTGAAGGGGGATCAGAGAAAGACACAGAGTTGGTTCAATGTGCTGCCAAACCATGGCTTGGCATTGACAAATCTCAGTCTCAGGCACTTCCTCTGGCTTCATGCACTGCCTTCCTCCTCACCTTGCACCATCCCTATTTACAGTTTCACAGCAGACCATAATTTACTGTTACATTTAAACAGGGCAAACCACAGTTTGCAGACCGGAACTGTGATCAGACCTGATGCAAGTGAAAGTCTGTCCGCTTTGGATGTACAGTAGAACCTCTTTAAGTTGACCACCCAAGGGACTGGAGGAAATTGGTCAACAGAGGGAGGTGGTCAACATATGGGGGGGGAAAGGCATTTAAATATTATCATGTTTAGCTCCCAGGACAACAAATGCAAGGCCAAGTTATTATTTAGATTGGATTTTTTAAAAGTTCTATTGCAAATATCAATGAGAATTGATGCTCTTGTGATGCTTACTATTTATATAATCTATATTCATCTATATCAAGAGATAGAGAATAAACAGCCCACAATCGGTGTTTTAAAAAAGCCCTGAAAATTCATAAGCTTAAAAAAAATTGTAAGTTAAAAAAATACTTTGTTTCATAGCAGACAGGCAGACCAATGCTATCCCTTGCCAGCCCATAGCATGTAGCATGTTACATAACCCCAACAGATAAAAAAACAACAACACTTTTTTACTTAGGCTGCCTGGCCTCCACTGGGTCTCCTCAGATTCACTAAATGCCAGAAGGTGTTTGATATGGTCCCTCACTAAAAGCTGTTGAGAAAACTCCACAGTCAGGGAATAAGAGGACAGGTCCTCTCATGGATTGGGAACTGGTTGAGGACCAGGAAACAGAGAGTGGGTGTCAATGGGCAATTGACAAAAAAAGTGGAGGGAGGTAGAAAGTGGAGTGCCTCAAGGATCTGTCCTGGGACTGGTGCTTTTCAACATCTTCATAAATGACCTGGAAACAGGGATAAGCAGGGAGGTGGACAAGTTTGTGGATGACACTAAACTTTTCTGAGTGGTGAAGACCAGAAAGGATTGTGAATTGCTCCAGAAGAATCTCTCCAAACTGGGAGAATAGGCAGCAAAATAGTAGTTGTGTTTCAGTATAAGTGTAAAGTAATGCACTGGTGATGGGAACCAAAGTGAAAGGACAGTGGCTTCGCTATGCACAAGCAACCTCATGTCCCTCACAACTTGATACATGTCCAGGTACAATCAGCAACCAGCGCAGATCTGTCAGCTATGTGCAGTGTGCCCACCTATAAAAACCCTTTTGCACACGCACTAGCAGGCGTAGGGGAGGGATTGTCACGTGGCTTCTTGCTTTTCCAAGATGGAACAAACCAGACAAAACTCAGGCCCACAGTATCGCGTTCAGTGGGCAACTTACGGAGGGTAAATTAATACTCTGTGCAATGGTTGAAGTGGTCAAGATACAACTTATGGAGGTGGTCAATGTAGAGAGGTGGTCAACTTTGGAGGTTGTACTGTAATAGTAGACTTGGACTTGAAGTGAAACTCAAAATCTGTGGGAATCATGCAAGTAGAGGAGGAAGTGCCTGAGGTGAATGCTCATTCGTGCAAGGCCACACCATGATTGTGTGTTTCATCTGAATTGAACCAAAGGATTTTTGCCCCTGCGAGTTGGCTGGGGTAGAAGCATGTTGGAGTACATATAGTTGGCAACCTTCAGTCTCGAAAGACTATGATATCGCGAAGGCTTGTGTATTGGTAAGTAAAGCCAGTATTTCCAAGAATTCAAATGTGCTCATAGCCATGACAATCCAAACCGAGCAGCATTGCCCTGGAATTTCCCACAGCTAGGAATCAGGAAGTGTGTCAATGGTATGTTTGAAGTGAATGTGGCAATGTCTCTTCCAAATCAGTTCCAATGCCCTAGACCAGGGGTGTCCAAAGTTTTTGGCAGGAGGGCCACATCATCTCTCTGACACTGTATCGGGGGCCGGGGAAATAAAGAATTAATTTACATTTCAAATTTGAATAAATTTACATAAGTTTACATAAATGAATATATTAAATTTGAACTTATATGGATGAATCAAGGTCTTGCAATAGCTCAAGGCTTATAAGAGGCCTTGCAAAAAGCAAGGTTGACCTTTCCTTAGCTGCCGCTGCTGCATCACAGATGTGAAAGAGCAAGCAGTGAAGGGAGCTCTCATCCCACAGCTCACATGAGAGGTCAAACAGTCGCCCTCACACTGAGAGAAGTTGCATTGGGCCAGTGTGGGCTTCAACAAATCTCCGGAGGGCCAGAGGCTCATTGGAGAATGGGGGCTCCCTGAGGGCTGCATTGAGAGGCCTTGAGGGCCGCAAGTGGCCCCTGGGCCGGGGTTTGGGCACCCCTGCCCTAGACTTCTGACATCTCATCTCCTTGCCACTGCACTCTATCAAGTTTCATGAAAATTTAGAGGTGGGAGAAAATGGTTTTATTTTTTCATGGATGTCGGTGTTATGTGCTTTTATTTCATTATCACCAGTGGCGTAGCTAGAGGGGGTGCAAAGCACTAAGTGCTCCAGGGAGTCTCACCGCAGCATGCAAGCAGCTCTTCCCCCTCCCCTTTGGAGCCATTTCAGGTCGCAAGAGCAAAAGAGAGACATTTGCCTCTCTGAATTTGTCTCTATTTTGCTCCCCCCGCCTCGAATGGCTCCGAGGGGGAGGGGCAGCTTGCACACTGCGGTGAGGCTCCCTGCAAAACTTAGTGCTTTGCACCCCCTCTAGCTACACTACTGATCTCCTTTAAGCAGTCTTATCTCCCCTCCCATCACTGAGTGCTTTAAAAGGTGCTTCTAGATTAATGTTCCAAACGTATAAATAATGGATTCGATTTGAATGGTCAATTTGTACGATGAAACAACGACCGGTTTTGAGGATGCAATTAGGTGACAAATTCATGAGCAATGCCCTATGACTGGCAACATGACGGGGCAGGAGATAATGGAAAGGCTGTGTGGGCCTCAGTTCTAAAACAACACATATTAAGTATTCGAAAAGAAGACAGATTCATAATTCCGGATTGAGCGAAATGAGAATTAGCGATTGTCATTTTCTTCCGCATGAGATGTTTTAATACGGATAAGAATCTTTGTGCAAACTTTTTTAAAAGCTCCAAGAGCTGGGGTGTAAAGCCCCCAGTAGGAGATCTCCAAAGAAAAAATTTCTGGTAATCCAACCGAAAAGATAACAAAGGCACAGATGAGCAATTCAATATCCTTCAGACTGAGCTATGATGCCATTCCCCCCAGTGTTCCAGTGACGGTAAGAATGGCAGCCTAGTGATCAAGCTTATAGGATCATTATAGGACTTACTGAAACTCCATGATCAAAGTTAAGATTCTCACCCCTGCAGATACCATGAAAGCCATAGCCCTCATCCAAGCAGAGGAAAACATTTCTAGGTGGCCTCCGTCTCCGTCTCACAACACGTCTTAGTTCTGCCACTTGGCTAAATCCCATTGAACTTGTTCCCCTTTCCATCCCAGGTAGTACAATAGAGATCAAACGACATAACGGCAACATTTTTTCCCCCCCCAATTTAAATCCTTCTTAGAATGTTTTTGAAAATTGTAATGCATATAGCGGAAGGCAAGTGCAGTAGTATAGCCAGAGGGGAGGTGGTGCAGTAGTAATGCAGGCACCACAATGCACCTCGTAAGCAACCTGTCCCACTTGCTGTCAGATGCCTGCGCATTACTGTCGCTACCTGGAAAGGCTCCAGTGTGAGTGGGGGGGAGCACTTACATGGCACATTGTAGTGTCTGCAGTACTTATTGCACTGCCCCCCCCTTTGGCTATGTTACTGAGCAAGTGACTGACTACAGAGCATGCAGTCAGTAGGTGGCTTACGGCCCAATCCAAGACCTGCCGTGGCGGAAAGTGCCTTCTGCTGCTGCAGGCTGCTGCAAAAGCACCATAAAGTACTTGGCAGCCGTTCAGGGAGCCAGCATGCTGGCGGGAAGAGCACAGCCTTCCCACGTGCACTGGTGGAGAAACAGAGGCAGGTAAGCCAGGGCAGGTAAGCTCTGCAGAGGGGGTGAAATAGGGGAGGGCCCTTCAACACATTCTGCTTATTTGTCATGGGGATTTGCCATGAATTAGTTTTACTGTTGTTAATTTCCATGCAAGAAAAGGGCATATTCTGTAATGTATCATTTCCCAGTCACAACCCGTTAGTGGTTCGTGCAGGGCCTAGGAGAGGGGGGTAAAGGGGGTAATTTGTACCTGGGCCCAGGGTCAAAAGGGGGGCCCGGGAGCCAAAGGAGGGGGCCCAGAAATTTCCTGAGATTTTACGTTTTCCTATCCCTTGTTGCTCGCATGGGATGCTGGGGACACTAGTATGACTGGGGATGCTGGGGACACTACTGATGCCACATGGGTGGGTAGACCTGGGCTCCAAAGACTTTTCCAGCTGTCTCTACCCTCCCCTCACTGTGCTTCACCCCTCCCTGCCCCTATTCTGCCCCCCATCGCCACCCACCCCCACTGTTTCACCCCTCCCCCTTTGCAGAGGGACCCAAAAGAAATTTTGTACCCCCTGATAAAATTTCTCTCAGAGGCCCTGGGTTCGTGAACTGATGCATAGTGCAGTCACAAACATATGAGCTGGGCTACAACACAATGTGACCTGTAGCATCACAATACCTTCTTGGGAAGCTACTTCTGAATCATGCCAACCCTGTGACCCATTCCACTGGCCTCCATAGGCCCCCCAAAATGCCCCATGGTAGCAACCAGTTTGCAGGCATAACTTCTAGTTCGACTGGAAGTCGCTTCACGTCACTTCAACAGGGTGTGCTGCAAACCAGGGAGGCCAATGGAGAGGGGCACAGGCCCGGCATGACCCATTAGCTGCCTCTTAGGCTCCCAAGAAGGCATTGAGGTGCTACAGGGTACACTGTGCTGCAACCCACCGTGGAGGACGAGTTGGGTCGCAGCACTAAAAAGTTTGGGAACCACTTCAGTAATGTATGTACGCCAGCACAAACATATGCTCCCCTGGGGGCTGGGGACAAGAATAGGCCCTCAGTTTGGCTGCACTTGTCGTAAGAGGCGACTAAACACCCACCGGGTAGATGGGGCTCGTCAGCCTGGGAAGGCAGCTCATCTGAGAGAAGGAAAACTCTGATCCCAAACCTCCATTGCCTTGTGGCTACATCCAGTTATGGAAAAGGCTTCAGGAGTCAACCTCGAGGCAAAATCTGGAGCTGGAGTCCCTGAGGCAATTCATGGCTGAACACAGTCACGTTCTGGCAACTCCTGCGATGCCGCTGGAACCAACCATAATGGCTTCTGCCTTTCCATTGGACCATTTCAGTGACGTGGAGGGGGGGATTTGCTGCATGGGTAACAGTCTATCCTCCATACCTACTTTACCCAGGCTTTGTGCACTGGAGAGGACACTTTGTTCCAGAACCACCATTCAGAGCGCGATACCATAGTCTTCCGAGACTAAAGGATGCCAACAACAAACGTATGGTTCACCTTGAGAACACCCATCAAGAAGATGGTGCCGTTGTCTTGTTCTGCTTCCTGTAATTGCTACTTGTTTAATAAAAAAAAAAACCAGAAATGAATACGGAATCATCAATGATGTGAAATATTGAAGAAGCACGCCTCTTGACATCCACTATATATTCCATAACTGTTAAAACTGCTGTACTATTCCACACTTTCCTCTCCTGTTATTAGTTACATTTTTATCCTATCTTGCCTTGAAGACACTCAAGGTAGCATTCAAGGTTCTTCCCCGTCCCTCACCCTGTATTCTTCCTTCATTATAATCCTGTGAAAATAGATCAGCCTGAGCTTTGATGACTGGCTCAGGGTTCCTGACCCATATGAGTTTCCACTTGGGATCTGAAGCTCCCTGTTCCTTGTCCAGCATGTCTGAGATCAACCAGACCAGGGGTACCCAAACCCTGGCCCTAGGGCCACTTGCGGCCCTCAAGGACTCTCAATGCGGCCCTCAGGGAGCCCCCAGTCTCCAAGGAGCCTCTGGCCCTCTCAAGATTTGTTGGAGCCTACACTGGCCCAACACAACTGCTTTCAGCGTGAGGGTGACTGTTTGACTTCTTGCGTGAGCTGTGGGATGAGGGCTCCCTCCACTGCTTGCTGTTTCACATCTGTGATACAGTAGCGGCAGCAAAGGAAAGGCCGGCCTTGCTTTGTGCAAGGCCTTTTATAGGCCTTGAGCTATTGCAAGACCTTCATTCATTCATATAAATTCATCTTTAATATATTCATTTATGTAAACATATGTAAATTTATTCAAATTTTAAATGTAAATTAATTCTTTTTTTTCCCCGGCCCCTGACACAGTGTCAGAGAGATGATGTGGCCCTCCTGCCGAAAAACTTTGGACACCCCTGAACCAGACAAACGCACATTTTAAGGAGTAGTTTTTTAATCCATGTGAAAAATGCAACTACAATAAATGCGATAAAATCATTTTATTTTCTTTTATGTTAAGATCAATTCCACAACACACATAAAACATGTCATGTATGTGAATTCACTAGTGAAGTCAATGATGTTAGGAATCGTTAGAGGGAGAAGAAGAAGGGCAGGCCAAGAATCTGCTGGCTTCATACCATCAAAAGAGATACAAAGATGAACATCCAACAATAGATAGAAGCCATGCTTAACAGGGTAGTATGGAGAGCTCTCACCTACAAAGTCGCCTACAGAGTCAGATACAACTGAATGGATAAAAGAGACACACACAAAATATACTGGTGGGCATCTGCGAATTAGATATCCGCAGATTTGGTTGTCTGTGGATCGGGGGGCTCTGCACCCCTGCGCTGATTCCATTACCTTAGGTTTTTGTTTACGAGCACAGGAAAGGCTAAATGAAATGAAGAGCACCTGATCCAGCCACCATGCTGGATGGAGCCCAACTGAACGTTAACAGGAAGTGCTTCCCATTAAAGTTGAGTTGGTCTCCCACAGAGGCAGAACGCACTGACTTGGTGCCCAAGGCAATGATCTTAGGACGTCATTTGACATTGTGTTATGTGATATCACTTCCGTGTCTTCCCCAGAGGAGGGGGTGCTCACTGTGGCAGCTTTGCGCCCCCTGTTCCTTTTCCTGTGGAGACTACCCTTGAAGGAGAGCCTCTACAGGAGAAGGAACGGGAGCATGAAATCACCAGCGGCTCCTGAGGAGAAACCAAAAGTGACAGCCAAGGAAGCAAATTCTGGGTTCTCCCTGAAGGAGAGGTGCTTTTTGTGGCTGCTTCTTGCCTCCATACCTTCTTTTGTGGCAGCTCCCTTTGAAGGAGAGCCTCCAGGGGAGGGGGGAGGAGTCTCCAGGGGAGAAGGAAGCCACCTGGGCCTCCTCCTCCAGGTAGAACCCAGAAGTGACTGGCTTGTGCCACTGTGCAAGGTAGTCACTTTTGGGTACCCCTGGAGGAGGGGTGCTCGCTGCTGCTGCTGCTGCTGCTACTCGCTCCTATTCCTTCTTCTGTGGAGGCTTCTTCTGTGGAGCCTCCACAGGAGAAGTAGCAGGATATGTAAAGCCACCAGCAACCCCCCCTCAGGGAAAAACCCAGCTGTGACTGCCTTGTGTCACTTGCGGTGCAAGGCAGACATTTCCAGATTCTCCTCAGAGGAGGGGCGCTTGCTGCAGTGGCTTCATGCTACAGGAAAAGGAACAGGGATATGAAGCCTCCTCCGTAACTAAGATGGAAACTGAGGGGCAGTCGTGTGCCTCCCCTTGGCGTAGGGGGCAGGGCAGTTACCCCTCAGTTTTTCCTGGTCTCCTGCCTATAGTGTACAGACTTGTTGCTTGTTACTATATAGTTCAGCAAAGATTTTGCTTTGTTTAAGGAAGAAACACAAAAATTAAGGTAATGGAATGTGTGCAGGGGAGGGCATGTGGGGCTGTTTCAGTATCTGCGGGGTGTGTGTGTGTGTGTGTGTGTGTGTGTGTGTGTGTGTGTGTGTGTGTGTGTGTAAGTAGTTAACCTGGTGCAGGGCAGAAAATAGCCTGACACCGGCACTGGGGACAAATGGCAGATCTGCTCTTCCTGGTAGACTGACTTGGGGGTTGTTGTGGTTCAGTCGTTACGTCATGTCCGACTCTTTGTGATCCCATGGACCACAGCAGCTAGGCCTCCCTGTCTACCACTGACTTCCGGAATTTGTCCATGTTTTGGCACCCCCAAAAGTCTTTGAAATGTTTCATTCTAATATTAAATTTGACAATGTGGTGGGTCATGACTTCATGGAAAATCTTCTTTAGCCCAGGTCCAGGGGGTCTGGGAAGGTGCCTCAGATGTCCAGCTGCATCTTCCATTGGGACATCAGCTGGTGGAGATGGTAGGCATTCTGATGGTAGGCATTCCATCTGATGGTACCAATGATGGTAGGCATTTCATCACCTACCAAAGTGAAGTGCTGCTCAAAGAGCAGAGTGAGTTCAAAGATGTTTCTGACAAAGGAAATTGGCACCTA